>NW_026615348.1:0-97230 GCF_000801105.2 Raphanus sativus | reverse complement strand
CACTAGTGTTTGCTGATCGATCTGTGAAGTCTCCAGTTGGAATCCTCGAAGATCTTCAAGTTCTGGTTGGGAACACACTTGTTCCTGCCGATTTCGTTGTTCTGGAAGTCGAGGAAGATTCAAATGATCCCCTGATCCTAGGCAGACCATTCCTCTGCACTGTTGGAGCTATCATTGATGTCCAACAAGGGAAGATTGATCTCCACCTTGGAGATATTGTGATGAAGTTTGAGATGGATCAGATGCTCAAGAAGCCGATGCTGGATGGACAAACCTTCACTGTCCAAGAAGATGGTGATCCGCTACAGCCGCATGAGGGAATGATCGAGGAGATTCTCACCGAGGATCCACTTGAACTTGCTTTAGTCAGAGCTGAAGCCGAGCAGAGCTTAGAGAGTGTTGATGCTGATGCATATGCCAAATTCCTAGATTCAGCCAGGAGTATTGAAAAAATTGTGGCAAATCTAAGTCTGGGGGAGAACAGTGAGTCCAGCAAATCGACTGGAACAACCGCGCCTCAGAACCTGTCTGTTCCTGCAGCTCAGGCCGATGACTCATGGAGCGAACTGAAAGCTCCAAAGGTAGAGCTCAAATCCCTTCCCAAGGGACTCAGGTATGCATTTCTTGGACCCAACTCTACATATACTGTCATTGTGAATGCTGATCTGAATAATGCCGAGACTGCTCTGCTTTTGTGTGAGCTGAGAAAATATCGTAAGGCATTAGGTTATTCTCTAGCTGACATACCTGGCATTTCACCTGATCTGTGCATGCATAGAATACACCTGGAAGATGAATCGATGACTTCTGTAGAACATCAGAGGAGGTTAAACCCAAATCTAAAAGATGTTGTAAAGAAAGAGATAATGAAACTTCTAGAAGCAGGTGTGATCTATGCGATCTCTGATAGTAAGTGGGTTAGTCCTGTGCATGTAGTATCCAAGAAAGGTGGGATCACTGTGGTAACCAATGAAAAGAATGAATTGATCCCTACTAGAACAGTCACTGGTCATCGCATGTGCATTGATTTTCGCAAGCTTAATGCTGCGACTCGTAAGGATCACTTTCCACTTCCCTTTATTGATCAAATGCTTGAGAGATTGGCTAACCACTCTTACTATTGCTTTTTAGATGGTTATTCAGGTTTCTTTCAGATTCCCATCCACCCAGACGATCAGGAGAAGACGACGTTCACATGCCCTTATGGAACATATGCATATAGGAGGATGCCCTTCGGCTTGTGCAATGCTCCAGCGACCTTTCAGCGCTGCATGATGTCGATTTTTACTGATCTGATCGAAGACATAATGGAGGTTTTCATGGACGATTTCAGCGTCTATGGAAGCTCCTTTCATGTCTGTTTGTCAAATTTGTGCAGGGTGCTGAAGCAATGCGAGGAGAAGCATCTGGTGCTGAACTGGGAGAAATGCCACTTCAGGGTCAGAGATGGGATTGTTCTGGGACACAAGATATCAGAGAAAGGCATTGAGGTGGACAAGGCAAAGATCGAGGTCATGATGAGTCTGCAACCACCAACTTCAGTGAAGGGAATCAGGAGTTTCTTGGGACACGCTGGTTTCTATAGGAGGTTCATCCAGGACTTCTCTAAGATCGCGAGACCACTCACTCGGTTGCTCTGCAAAGAAGCTCATTTCGCCTTTGACAGCGACTTCCTAGCCGCATTCCACACGATCAAGGGAGCTCTAGTCAGTGCACCAGTGGTCCAACCTCCAGACTGGGATCTCCCTTTTGAGATCATGACAGATGCAAGTGATTTTGCAGTGGGAGCAGTCCTTGGACAGCGTAAAGACAAGAAGCTTCACGTGATATACTATGCAAGCAGAACCTTAGATGAAGCTCAGTGCCGATACGCAACCACAGAGAAGGAGCTCCTTGCCATCGTGTTCGCTTTTGAGAAGTTCAGATCCTATCTGGTTGGATCAAAGGTGATTGTGCACACAGACCACGCGGCTCTCAAGTACCTACTCACGAAGAAGGATGCTAAACCGCGGCTCTTAAGATGGATTCTCTTGCACCAAGAATTTGATCTGGAGATAAGAGACAAGAAGGGGGTTGATAATGGAGTGGCAGATCATCTCTCCAGGATGAAAGTGTTAGATGAGACAGTTCTTGATAAGGAACAACCGATGGAGTACGTCAATGTGATTGGTCTGCGCAACATGGAACAGTCGTCACCTGTCATCAAGGACTGTTCCCGCGTAGAAGGAGCATTCGTTGCAGTGATCCAGAAGGAGTACCCGAACCTTCCATGGTTTGCTGAGATTGCCAACTTCTTGGCAGCTGAGAAAGAGCCTTTGAGGTTCACTGGGAATGAGAAGAGGAAATTTCTAAGAGAAGCAAGGCACTACTTCTGGGATGAGCTGTATCTATATCGGCAAGGCAAATATGGGATCTTCAGGAGGTGTGTTCCAGAGGCTGATATTCCAGGGATCCTTCACCACTGCCACGGTTCCTCTTATGATGGTCACTTTGCCATCTTCAAAACAGTTTCCAAGATCCTCCAAGCCGGTTTCTGGTGGCCCACGCTTGGAAGTTGAAGTGTTCGATTGCTGGGGGATCGATTTCATGGGACCCTTCCCAGTTTCTCACAAGAACGAGTACATCCTAGTTGTTGTGGACTATGTCTCCAAGTGGGTAGAAGCGATTGCTAGTCCAACCAACGATGCACGAGTTGTAACCAAGATGTTCACCTCCATCATCTTTCCAAGATTTGGAGTGCCTAGAGTGGTTATAAGCGATGGTGGAAGTCACTTTATCAACAAGTTGTTCCAAGGATTGCTGAGCAAGAATGGTGTGAAACAAAAGGTTGCAACCGCCTATCATCCCCAAACAAGTGGTCAAGTGGAAATTTCCAACAGAGAGATCAAGAGCATCCTGCAGAAGACTGTCAACACCACCCGCAAGGACTGGTCCCTTAAACTTGACGATGCTCTCTGGGCGTACAGAACAGCCTACAAGACCCCTTTAAGAACCACTCCCTATCATCTGGTCTATGGCAAGGCGTGCCACCTACCTGTTGAGCTAGAGTACAAGGCGGCTTGGGCTGTCAAACTACTCAACTTCGACATCAAACCCGCCAAGGAGAGGCGAACCATTCAGATCCACGAGTTGGAGGAGATCAGGCATCTGGCCTATGAGAGCTCTAAGATCTACAAGGAAAAGACCAAGGCGTTCCATGACAAACGGATCATCAGCAGAAGCTTGCTCCGAACGATCAGGTCTTACTCTTCAATTCACGGGTTAAGCTGTTCCCTGGAAAGCTTAAGTCCAGATGGTCTGGACCTTTCACTATCAAGGAGGTTCGCCCCTATGGAGCTGTTGTGTTGCTGGACACGAGAGGTGGGGAATTTGTTGTTAATGGTCAGCGTCTCAAGCCATATCTTGCTGACACAACAATCACTGAAGGTGTAGAAATACCCTTAAGCGATCCACCTCAAGCCTAATCGGCTCATTGAAGTCAAGCTAGTGACAGAAAACAAGCGCTTGGTGGGAGGCAACCAACTGGTGAGTGTAAATATTGTTTTCTTTTTGTCTTTATATTTCTAGGAACTAACTTGCAGGTTGAAAAATCAAGAAAATTCGAGATCACTCCAGGAGAGCACTCCAGCGGTTGTTCCGCCGATTGTTCCCAGGTAAGTACTCGAACAAAAAAAAATAAAAAAAAACAAATAAAAAGAAGGGGAAGCGGTTTTGGTTGGCCTTTTTAAAGCCCAAACATTCCACTCCCCACTATCTCTATCTCTCTCGCCGCAAATCACCCCACTCCTCTCAAGAACCCAAAATCGCAAAGCTCTCTCCTTTTTGACTCTATCTTCACGATTTTTGGTTCTCACCTCTTGGTTCTTTAGAGATTGGTTTGTTTTGCAGGAATCACCTTTCCAATCAAGGTAATCGGCCAAGAACTCTTCCCCTTTTTGCGCATGCAAATCGCGAATTGGGAGTGACTTTTTGGATCCTCTTTTTCCTTTATACCTTGCGGTTTCATCCTAGATTGTAGCTCTTGATAGTATACTTGCTACTAGGCTTGAATTCATGATTGATTTTGTATGGAAGAGGAACCGATTTGTTGATGGGAATTCTAGGTCTTAGCGATTTGTACTGTTGAGATTGAGGCTTGTGTAGGTTATCTAGCAATCGATGGACTGGGTAAAACAAGAAGATTGGATTGTTCCATCGTTTCTAAAACAACCGACGAACTGTGCTGATATTGGGTATTGCTTTTGTTTTGCAGATGCCTCCAAAGATGAGAAACGCAAGAGCCGCCAAGAGCACAGCTTCTCCAGCGGGGAGATACATCCGGCTCCTTCTAGCGGAGATCTTGCCCATGCGGTTTGCTCACCAGGAGACTTTAGCCGATCTCGGCCTTGACACTGAGGTGTTTGACACGATGCAGGCTATGGGACTCATGCCTCTCTGTTTCCAAGCCCAGGTTCTCTACCCGGATTTGGTTAGGCAAGCGCTCGCGACGTGCCAGATCATCTATCAGAACCCCAATGAGCCTACATACGAGAACTGCTTCTTCTCCTTCATGGCTGATGGCAAGTTCTGCTCAATCTCTCTCAACAATCTGAACGAGCTACTCTAGATTGCGGACACGCCAAGGGGAGTTTCAGTGGAGAAGAAGTTCAAGCCGGCAGACACCTTTTGGGACCTCATTGCATCCGGCAAGTTCACCTCTCGCAAGGCCTACCAGTCGCATATCCGGAACCCTGCTATCTGGATCATCGCCAAGATCGTGTCCAACGTCCTGTTCGCGAAGGAGTACACCTCCAAGATCACGAATGGGGAGCTCCAGGTTCTCTACACGGGTCTTGAGGACGAGATGCGCAGAGAGAAGATCACCCCGATCCAGGAAGTCAAGACCAATCCAGGGTTCCATCTCATCTCCATGTTCGCTGAGCGAAAGGACACCTTGATTCGGACTGATGAAAAGAAGGATAGTTCCGGCAGTCTGCTCACTCCCTTGTTCCAGCGCTTCAACATCAACCTCAGCTCCTACACGGTTGTCTCTGAGATGGAGTACATTGATACTCCTTACCTGATCGCATGCCACATCTTGCGCGACGAGACAACTACAAGTTCCAAGACAAAGAAGGGAACCCTCTGTACTGCAAGCTCCCTATGCTTGGGTTCACAGACTTCTTATCTCTGGAGAACATTGTGTTCTCACTCGGTGAAGAGCACCTCTGCGATGATCCGCGAGCACCGGTTCAGAACGATGATGATGACATGGATGATGTGGAGCATATGACTCCACCGGCTGATGGTGAGTATGACCTGGAGGACTTCACCGATGTGACTGATGATGACGCCTACAGACGCTGGATGGTTGAGTCCCAAAAGAAGAACAACAGCCTCATGAAGAGGATACTCAGGGCGATCACAGGCGGCTGCATTGGGGCACAAGAGGAGCGTACACCGCAGAGAACAAGGCGCCCAGGCAAGGAGCAAGCGGGAACATCGACTGGAGCAGAGAGACTGCCGAGGAACAGGAGGACAGCTGGTCACTCCGGTAGCGGCGATTCAGACTGAGTCCGAAAGGACTATTTCTATCCCTTGTCTTATCCATCTGAACTATTTATTTTTCATGTTATTTGCTTCTGTTTGGTCTGTTTCAGCTTCCTCTGATTTATTTTCACAACCAGGGATGGTGTGAACTAAGTCTGGGGGAGCGATTGTACTATATTCGCTTATGTGCTTTTTGAGTCAGTCCTTGTGTCATTTTTATGTTTTTATCGAGTCAGTCTTTAGGATCGAGTCAGTCAAAACTATTATGGGAATCATGACCTTATTTTGTGATGCTCTTTAACCACCTCGTGCTTTAACCTTCTTATTCAGTGACCTTAGCAGTGATGAAAGACCCACACATAGACCTGGAACACCCTGACTTATCTCATTTGACACTCCAGAAGTTCTATACCGATCAGGTTACACTGGGCAGACTTAACTCCACTTTATCTTAACGTAATCTGGACTTTAATTCTTCTTGTCATGGGCACTAGATCAGGGTAGAATGAGAACTACACTCAGGACTTCTTATCCGATTTTATCCCTCTTGCTGTTCCTGAGTGGTTAGCTCATCTTTAGCAAGTTCCCACCTTGAACCCTGACCTTTTGTTCCACCCTCATGCATTTGCTTTTCTAGTATTTTATGTGCAGATATGTGCAAAAAGGTCGGAGAGGAAAGGATCGACGCAGTTCTTACTCATCAATGCTCACACAGTGGAAGAAGGCAGAACAATCAGTGCAGACAAGAGAACAACCAGAGTGCCTGTTCCGGTACAACAGAGAACAATGAAGGGAGTAAATGGCTAGAACGAACCGGGATGAATCACCAGTGGCATCATGTACATCACTTGTTACCTCCTTACTCGTCACCCCAGCATTTTGTATTTCAGAATAAAAAAAAAAAAAGTTTTTGTTTTTGTTTCGATTTACTGGTGACGAGAAGGGGAAGAATCCATGATGCATTCCACTAGGGAAGATGAGAAAGTGATGGTAGTTTCAGTGAAGTGTTCTGAAGGGGAAGTTGAATCGCGCAGAGCAGTCCTATGATCGATCTATCAGAGAGCAGTCCGATCAGCAGAGATGAGTAAGGACTGTGGACCTCAATGGAGCCGTCCTCTCACGACCATTTTGTGCGATATCCTGCATCCGCTCTTGGTAAACCCTAAACACTATTGAACTCCACCATATAAGTTAGCTTGTTCTATACCTAGCCCGTTCTCTCTGAGTAGAGCATGTGACAAGAAGCTCACTCTGATCTTAATTGAACATAAGGAGTTTTGTCTCGAAAGTGTTGCCTTTTCAGGTTGAGATGTGTTTGGTCCTAATCTACAGCTTGTATGGTTCAGAGATTTGTGGTAAGAGTATGGTTGCTGAGAATAAGCGAGTTCCCACGCTTTCAAACCTTTCTCCCTGTTCTTGGTACTTGTCTTGTTCGAGGACAAACAAGGATCTAAGTCTGGGGGAATTGATATATGGTGTTTTTCACATCATTGTATATATGTTTTCATTTGTTTCAAGTCACTAATTTGTGTCAGTCTAGTCCTTTTTGACCTTTTACAGGTTTGGAGTTAGTAGAAGAGAGAAGAGAAGGTACTTGGTGAAAAGATGTCCTTTTGGAGCAATCCTGCGGAAAACACTCTAGTAGAACAGTCCCGAGACTGTTCTCTCTCAAGCGGAACAAGCAGACGGAGTGATCCGGAGATTGTTCCCGACGAATATGGAAACTCCTATTTCGGAAATTAAAGCCCTGTTGCCCTAATCTCTTTTCTTCTGATTGGCGCCTACATATAAAACGCCATCTATCATTTTATTATTGACTTACGCTGGTTTTTACAAGAGAACACTGTGATTTGCGATCTGCAACTTGTAAGGGAGAAGAATCCATCCTCTCATAGAGAAGATCATCTGAACCCTATTGTTTTCTACTCTGTTCTTATGCAATTTTATTGAGGATTTATGTCTTTGATTCTCTGCATCATGATCGAGTAGTAGCCTTGCTCGCCTAGGGTTTTTAGGGTGTTGAGACATGAGCTAAACATAGATAAGCGATCCATAACTGTTCTTCATTCATACTGTTCTTATTGCTTTCATTAACCTGATCACTCGATGTTAGATCACTAGTTCATCGCCTAGTTAACCGCTTAGGAGATAACTTGACATGTATTGAATGAGCTTATTATCCCTAATCAGCAAAAGTATATATTAGGGTGGTAAGTGAACTGATCGGACCTGTTCTCTAAAGCTTGCAATCGATCCTCATCCCAACGACAGTTAGGTGGTGAGATCAATCTGCAAAGCGATCACTGCCACGACAGTGGAGTGTTCCAGCTGAATGATCTGAGTTCTAGAAAGCACTTCATCGCGCTTGAATAATTTTTTGGCTCCAATTCAACACCCAATGAAATACCCTAGGCTAGCTCTTGTTTAATTGAATCAATCTCGTGTTTATTTTGCTTGTTAACTATCGTCTCTTTCAACCAAATTATTATCTTCTTCTTAGCTTGATTTCGGAACTCATAGAACTAGAGTGTAGACTGGTCCTCTGGATTTGAATCTCAAATACTACAATTGCAACTTTTAACTTAGCAGTAGCAATGATTCATTTTTAGTGTATCAGTAGACTTCAATGGAAAGATCGATTCTGTCCTTAACAATCTGACCACAAGGATAAACACCATTTGCACTCAAGTTAAGAAGCTTGAGACACAGATTGTCCAAACTGAAGACTCTATTAGGAGAATTGGAACTTCTAAGGAAGTAGGAGAAGCAAGTAGGAAACACCATGTGAATGCCATTATAGATGATGATTTCTGGCAAGTGGTGAAGCATGAGAAGCTACAAGAAGGAGACTTCGAAGTGGAAAGTTCACTAAGTCTGGCGGATCACAATGGTGTCGCTCGACACCAACTAGTCCCCATCGATCGACACCAACGATGTCATTTCCAGATACGAGTGCGAATTGCAACGCGGTTAGGATCTTGACACATGCTGAATTCACAGCTTCGCATCCTCACCCACCCACCCACACCTACGAAGATATCGACCGACGAGACAAGCCACTCATCGATCGACACAAAGATGAGATACGTATCAATCGATCCTTTTCTCCACCTATCGAACGACACGCACCTCTCACATACCGAGTGCAACTACCATCGATTGACAGCAACCGAATCAATGCACTCCGACCCACACCGAAACCACAAGCTAACCCCGCATAAACTACTTGTAACCCTTCAGACACTACACCAACATCAGAGGGAACTGAAGGAAGAAGGCTAAGGAGTAGGAAGGAGGAAAATCCTAAGAACCTTAAGAGGGAAGCTAATGAGAAGGAGATTGATGGTTTCACTAAGAGAGTTATCAGAATTCCACCAGAGATACCCTTTGAGGAGGTTTACTTCACAAGTAGATTGTGGATGTTCTTCAGAGAAACAAGGGAGACTGAAAATGACATTAGAAGAAGGTTTGACAATGTCAGAGAAGATATGAGGAAAATGATTACTTTGAAGAAGAAGAGTGGTCCTGGGAAGTTTGCAATACCCTGTGTAGTACAAGGGATTGAATTTCATCATGCACTATGTGACACTGGTTCATTAGTCAACATCTTACCAAAGGTCAGGCAGACCATCTGGGTCTGAAAGTAGAGCCTTCTCCATAGATCTTTACATTTGTGGATTACACTCAGAAAAATTCTGGAGGCTTGATCAGAGACCTGGAAGTACAGATTGGTAATGCTATTGTCCCTGTGCATTTTCATGTCCTAGACATCAAACTAAATTGGAACTCTTCCCTCTTACTTGGAAGAGCATTTATGGCTACAGTAGGAGATATATGTGACATGAACACAAACATGATGTGCTTGACTATGATAGATCCAGATATCCACTACGACCCTGTCAAACTTGGCAAACCACCAGCCAAAACCGTGGTCAAAGAAGATGATCTTGGTATCATTGCAGTTTGTCATTGTGAAGTCGAGTATGAGACAGAGTACTCGGGGTCGATCGACAACACCTTAACATCATCGATCGACACCAGCAAGTCAGAGGAGATCGACACCAGCCATGGATTATCGATCGACAGAGGCACACCAGATGATGAACTCGATCTACCAGATCATTGCTACACAAATTTCGCCACCCCACCCAACAGAAAAGCAGATGATTACTCAGTAAGGAGTTGGGCAGATAGCGGATTTCATGAAAGTTTTGCAATAGATATAGCCAGATCTTCCCACAGTGAAGAATATGATGAAGATTATTGGGAAGAGAGAGCTTGGGAAAACTACTTGGAGAATGATAGATTTGCAAATCGATTCCCAAAATCAATCGACATCCAGCGTCCACCATCGATCGATTATCTACTACATCCAGCAAAACGACATCGTCCATCGATCGACATCGCCAGCATCACATCAATCGATATTGACCCAGACGACTTAAAGGACAAAATCGGATTTTCACCGATTATGGCAACACATGGGTATATAAGGTTGACAACACCAGCCACGAAAATTCAAACTTCAACACCTTATACCCAGCAGCTTCCAGCAACTAGCAACTTAACAATGGAGGACTGCAACATCAAGAACAATCGATCCAACCCTGCAGGTAGACGATCACCATCGATCGCCACCACTACTGCACCATCGATCGATACCCTAACCAGAGCTCAATCTTGATTTCATGAACCATATGATATCAGGAATGTTTCACTAACACCTGATGAATTTGGTATTTTCAGGGACACAGATGGCTTTGCAAGAGCAATGGATGGAAGAGTTATGTACATAACCAGAGAAGACATAGCAGACATCCTTCAAGTTGCCAATGGACCAGAGAACCTGTTCACACATCAACGTGGCCATCCAGACATCCTAGCTCACGTCCAGGACAACCACCATGTCACCATGGGAGAGGATACAATTCCTCAAAGTTTCGGTCAACCTAGGGGTTCACCATCGATCGATATCGATTTAACATCGATCGACAGTGGGTATCCCATATCGATTGACAGAGCAAGAGTCAGATCGCCCGACAGACGTATTGAACTTGGGCGACGTGCCTTTAACACCGATGGATCCAGAAGATTCAGATGGGAAGCAAAGGATGAATTTGGTGTCCACAGAGATGAGTTTGGACATGATAGGGGAGTTGATGGTGAAATCATCCCTGCTACCAAGGAGCACATAAGGAGAATCCTGGAGAGAGCATCTCTTTTTCACAAAGGTTGCTTAGTTCTTCCAGAACACACACGCCCTTACCATGCATACAGACCAACACCAGTACCCTACAGTAGAGAGGAGATAGATGATATGGTGACTGATGTATGGAGAGCTTAGGCACACCTTGAGGCAGACTTTCGCACATTAGTGGAAGATACTTTCCAGCCTTTGGATATCAGCTATAAAGATTTCCAAAGTGACATGGCAGTGCTAAGAATGGAGATTGTGAACATTATGACCATGCTTGAGAAGGAAGTTATGACCATGCTTGAGAAGGAAGCCACGCCACCTGTATCGATCGACACAGCACCTGCACCATCGATCGACATCGGCAAGACTACATCCAAAGACCAACCAGAATGTTCATCACCTAAAAGAGATGAATGGGAGGTTGCTTACATCAATACACAGATTGGAGACGTCTACAGCCCTCTCAACAACAATGTCGAATGGTTAAGCAAGAGGATCGATCTTCTACAAAAAGAGTTGGAGTCAATTCGCAAGAAAGATCAGACTCAGAATGCTACTTTTCCGTCGATCGACACATAGTCTTCATCATCGATCGACACAAGGTTGGCAGCAATGGAGGATAGGATGAAAGCATACAAGGAAAAGCACGATCATATATGTTCACCTATCATGCGATACCTGGATACACTGTCACAACAGTTAAACGAGTTGCAACAAGACATTGGCATAGTTCAAGATCATATTGGTCTTAGTGACAGAAACGCGACATCGATCGACAGGTCTAGACCTGTATCGATCGACATCGAGCCACCACCAGTGAAAAGAGCATGCACAGTAGCAGAAGTTGATCAGATTAAACACGAGCTATACGAAGCTATGAATGCTATGGAGGAGAGACTCAACGGGAACTGTGATGACATTGACACTACTGCCAACGAAAGAGTGACCAACCTTTGCAGAGCTACTGGTCTATTGAAGAATGATATACTCAATATGCAGAAAATTCTTGAGTACCAAGGACAACGCTCAGAATCGATCAACACAGTTAACACTGGATCGACCGACAGAACGCCCAGCGAAACGACCGACGCACAAGTTGTAGCATCGATCGACACCGAGTCCTTGGCTAACCGAGAGAGGAAGCTCACAGATACAGTCCTCAAGATAGATTCGAAACAGCTAAGAAATGATTATGCCACAAGAAGCTTCATTGCCACATGGTTTGATAGGAAGAGACACGGAATTGATGCTTGTTGTCCAATAAGCAGCAGTTTCTGCACCAACTGAGTCACACACCCACCACACTCACTATTAGGTTTTATTTTCATTTTAATGTTATTTTTACATTTTTACTTTTAGTTTTTGCATTTTATTTTTGCAGTTTTTAAAGTTTCGAATCGATCGACACCATGTCGATGAGGTTTATTCGTTCTATCTTGTTCTATTCATTTATTATTATTTATTTACCTCACTCCGACTGTGTTACACTGGGACAGTGTAATTTAAGTCTGGGGGGGGGGAGTTTACTAATATGTGTTTTTATTTTGGTTTTTATTTAAAATATTTTTCAAAATTATTTTTCACATAAGTATTAAACAGGAACATTGATATAGGTTTATATTTGATTGTCTGACCACTCTTTAGCACCATTCTAGATTTAGTGATTGCAGGATAGTACTAAAGATGCTAAAGTGGATCAACCTGTCACCTATATACACTAGCTGAGATTGTTTGAAGGAACCAAAAGCTGACCTCCAACACTAATACTGACTTTATTTGCTTGTCTTGGGGCTTGGAAATCACTGGATCGGAATCCTCCTACGAGTCTGGAAGGTAAAAAGTCTGTGTGTTTCTGGTTCCCTTCCTTCTCTCTCTTCGGCATCTCAAAGATCTAAGTTTTATGTTATAAAAGATTGAAATGATTTCTTGAGAGGCAGAGGGGTAGGAGTGTCTCCTGCGACCCCAGTATTCTAAATCTCAAGGATGATCACACATTGTGGAAACGAGGGATAGGTAAATTACCTGAGACCCCAGTATTCGCTACACTTTGTCAAAAATGTATGAGTTACAAATGCAAATGTCAATGAGATAGACTAGATGACCTTTGTGGCATCGAAACTTATTGAAATTGAAACTAATAAGAGATTCAGAGAAGAGAGATGAGGGGAGAAAGGGATCAGAGAAGACTACCTGTGTGTTCAGATACTTGTTTGAGTTGAATCCACGTGTCCTTTGATCGATACTCCCAAGGTAAAGCCTGCACTTTTATTTTATGTTAAGAAATGAGATTAGTAAAGGGGAATGTCAAATAAGATTTGCTAAGTTGTTGACTAGATGAATTTGGTTGCTAAGCTAGGATAAGGCATAATGAACTTCTGTGATCAGGATGTCTAGATATGAATTGCAAACCCATAGAGTGATGACTTCAATATTTTGAATCTTTGAGTTCCTACTGTTTTCAAACATTTTCCAAAGACTACTGTTTTTGCTTGAGGACAAGCAAAGGAGTAAGTCTGGGGGAGTTGATATACCATGGATTTCACCCGTTTTCTATCATGGTATACTAGTATTTTATTATATAACTAATGAGTTTTCTAGCCTGTTAGGTATGTTTTCAGGTTCAGGAGCGTTTCGTGATAAAGTGATGTTTTTGGAGCATTTTGGAGTACAAGAGATAATACACCAGAGTTGACAATTCAAGACCAAGTCGGAAGTCAACATTGTGATAAGAATCGATCGATACTCATCCTGAGTTGTCGATCGATGTAGCCGAGAAGATCCGCGTACTAGAAGATTATAATCGATCGATACACATCTAGTGTTGTCGATCGATATCGAGGACGAAATGGTTTAGTCGACTACTTCACCAAGACTTCACCAAATTACGAGATTGCCCCTAACGAGTTTTTAACCTAATGGAAATGCTTAAATATTCTTGCTAAGTATTTTTGACGGCAAGCTTTGAAGAGTCTAAGAAAAGCAAGTCTTGAGAGGCAAAGGCAAAGCAGAGAGTGTGAGAGAGAGACTAGAGTTTTACATGTTTTGAGAGATTGGAGAGATTTGTGAACTCCATTTGTTATTCTACTTTTATCTATCTATGCAATTCTTCCATCTATCTATTGTTATGAATTGCTTAGCTATGTCTGAGTAGTCTACTTGTTAGATCTAAGGTTTAAATAGGTTTGTGGGATTAGCCCCAAACTATAATTGCTAAGTTGTGATATTCATCAAATAGATTGCACCCTAAGCTTGTTCTAGAGTAGCTAACTAGAGCATAGATCACTAGGATCTTTGATATCTTGAATTATTTGTTTGAACTAGTATCTCCTTGGAGAAGAGCTAACCGCCCTCCTTGAGATCTAGCGTTCATTATCGCTCGCGCCTAGGCATATCTAGAATTCGTCGATCGATATTCCGACAGGTGATCGATTGCCGAGCGAAAGGTGTATCGCTCGATATCTCTAAAGGATATCGATCGACTCTTTTTCTGTGTCAACATACGACAGTTGAGGCCAGAGATCTAGATTATATAACCAGTGAGACATTACTGAGAGTTAAGCGACTGAGTTCTATAGTATCATGCAAGTAACTTGTTAGGCATTTATAGATATTATAATCTCAATTCCTGAATAAAAGCCCTAAGTCTAGCACTCTTCATTTCATTTAAACACCCATCATATTGTTAGTTAGAGCAACTATCTTGCTCATTTTAGGAATTGTTATTTACATTTTCATCATTAAAACCAACTTCACCTAGGATTGATTAATTGATTAGATTTAATTGGTTCCCTAGCTCCTCGTGATTCGATCCCTAAGTACTACAATTGTACCTCTTATTTGAGAGGGTAAGCTCTACTGGGTAATTTGAGCACTATCACTTATATAAGGTGTGTTGCTTCCTGTTTTCTACGAAAGACATCATCTTTGATGAATCTAAGAACATCAAATTCAATTCCGTCACAGAGCAAACCCATAAAACCCAACTCAGGAACTTTTATTGGAGATACTTACCGAAGAAGTGGTGTGAAAGTGTGTACCATTGAGGGCTTTGTCTCAGAAGGCTCTGGTTTTTAGCATCAGCTGAAAACCATAGATCATATCAGTGGTTGTTTAATTCTTGTTAGGTGGTATGCGAAAAGATGCTAAAAAGATACATTTAGCAGAGCCTTCTGAATAAGTAGGTTTTCAGTTGATGCTAAAAAATATACAAACCGCTTATATTTTTGTTTTGTTAAATTAGAAATAAAAAGAAACTTTTTTTTTATTCTCTAGCAATCGTATCACTATCAAAGTACATCACATTTACTTGTTATTATCATAAAAAGAAGATATAGGGATAACAAGAACAACAATATGGTTCGAACCTCGACTTGAAGAACAATACAAAAGTTCTTTAACCCCTGCACTATATATACAAAATATTATTTGGCGTCCTTTAATTTTAATAAATCTTGGCGCCATTTAATTTTGACAAATCTTGACACCTTTTTCTTGTGAGCAACTAGAAATTCATTAAGAAAAACGAAAAAGGCCTCAGGCCCAAGAGGTTACAGAGTTTTGGAGACATACTTTTGCCAAAATTTCTGCAAGCCCGTTGTTGTTCTTAGGAATAAACGAAAAAAACGTATAAATAAAAGAGAGAAGATAGCGATTCGATATCGGAAATAATCCCATAGAAATTTCTCGGTTTGGTAATCTAATTTAGAGCTTTGGCGAGCGTTTCTGAATCTGTTTTGATCCAGATTTTGGAGATGCCAAGGTGTTGAGCATGAAGGAGCGCTTCCCTGATTGCTAACGCTTCAGCCATGAGAGCTGAAGAAACTGATCTCTGGAATTGCGATCCCCAGTTGACTGGAAGAGTGCTAGAGGAATTGAAGATCCAGGCAAGACCCGGCAGTCGTGTCTACGATTTCCAAGCAGCATCGATGTTGCATGTGATTGTGCTCTGTGGAATCGACTGGATCATTGTCATTGATATGTTTCTCTCGGCGTAGGAGTAGTCGAAGCCTGCATTAGTGACCATTCTTGAGCTCCTGTCAAGGCTCTGGTGAGGGTATCTAGGGGAAGAGATTGGCGCGATCATCTGGTTTTGCGTAGTCCATATGTTCCAGAAGATTTAAGAGAAGAGGTTCCCCATGACACCGCAAGGAGGGGGGTGATCCACTTAGCTGACTCTTTGACTGCAGCCAAAAAGGTTGTGTAGGTTTATGGGCGGAAATCAGATGTGATTGGGGTTTGGCTCCAGACCTGTTTAGGAAAATTATAGTGAAGGAAGAGGTGTTCAATAGTTTCCACTTGGCCACAATGTATGCAGTTTGAGTTCTGCCTCAATCCTCTTTTGCGTAAATTACCACCTCTGGGGAGAGTTCCTTTGATTGCTTTCCATAAGAAAAGTTGTAACTTTGGAGATGTCTGAGTGGACCAGATATAACGCTTTCAATTGAAAGCATTTTATGTCGACAGTTTTACTGGAGTGATCATCCGCTCTGCGATGGCTGAAGCATATCCCGATTTAGCGGAATAAATTCATGTTGGAGTTGGGTACCAGATTTAATAATCTTCTACTCCTTTTTGCTGCTTCTTAGAGATAGTATATCGTAAGTAAACTCTGGAAGCACGCTCATAATTTTCTCTTTGTTCCATGTATAGGAGCCTCGCGTGATGAGATCATAGACATATAGATCTCCCGTACCTTCTTTCAGAGGACCATATAGGATCAGAGCTTGTGAGGTTGAGATCCAAGGGTCGAACCAGACTTTTGTTTCTGTGCCATCTCCGATGGCCTTCCCAGTAGCTTTAGAAGAAGATCACGACCCGCAAGAATCCCAGTCTAGCCATGTGAAGAGGACTTAATCAACTGTACCTTTAGAAGATTGGCATTATGACAATACTTGCCAAGAAGAACTCGGGATAGGTGGCAGTTTGGATTGGTTAGTATTCTCCAGGAGATCTTCGCCAAGAGAGAAATGTTAAAAGTCTTGATATCCTTGAAAACGAGTCCTCCCATTCCTTTTGGCATTGTAAGTTTTTCCCATGCCAACCAACACATCTTTTTTGTTCCATCGTTAGCACCCCACAAAAAGCGTGTGAGAGCTTATTGTTTTCTTTTACATAGGCTGACTGGAAGCTGAAAGCAGGTCATGGCAAATGCTGGAATAGCTGAGAGAACTGCTTGGATCGTGGTCATTTTACCTGCTGTCGAGAGCTGTTTTGTCGACCAGTTCACTGCTCTCACAATGATCTTATCCACAATGGAAGTGAAGAGATCTCGTTTCTTGTGTCTAAAGTGTTTTCGTAACCCCAGGTACTTGCCTACACCTCCTTCTTTACTTATTCCCAGTGTTTGTTTCACCCTTTCACGTGTTGCTGTGTCTGTTCTAGCAGAGAAGAAGATGGGGGATTTCTCAGGACTGATCATTTGCCCTGAAGCATTTTCGTATTGTCTCAATATCTCCATTAGAGTGGAAATACTCATGCTATCTGATCGGATAAAAAACATGGTGTCATCGGCAAATAGTAAGTGATTAATACGTGGAATTTTTGTTGCAACTTTAACACAGGTAGATTTCCATTTTGTTGATCCGCTAAGCATAATTTTGACAGAACTTTGCTGCAAAGGATGAAGATGTATGGAGAAATAGGATCACCCTGCCTGATTCCTCTTTATGGTGTAACTCTTCCGGGGACAGAGTCATTGATAGAGAAGGAGTACCTCACTGTGGTAATGCACTGCATGATCCAGGTAATAAACTTCTCGTCAAACCCTATAGTAGATAGAACACTCTCAATAAAACTCCATTCTAATCTATCATAAGATTTGCTCATCTCAGATTTAAGTGCCATGGAGGTCTTTAGATAATGTAGTGGAATACTGCCAAAAAAAGATGTAGAGAGAGAATATGCTCTCTGGCCTCTTCCCGAGGTTTCAAATTTTGAATCTCAAGCTCCTTACTCCGACATGTTTGTGATATCTCCGGTGGTCAGCTGCTGAAAGCGTCCTCCCTGAAAGGCACCGTCTTCATGCTCCACTCCCTCTATTCCATCAAGTTATATCTGACAAGATCCATTTCAAGCTCAAGCTAGATAAGTCTCTTGTTAAGTCCAAGCTCTTAACAAAGGACGGTGGTGGTCCTCCCCCGAGCTCCTCCGCTCTGTTCCAGAAGACCTTGTTTCTACTGTCTAAACCAGCAACGTTTTTAGTCGTGGGTGACTAGAACGTTTTGCTTTTCTCCAATTCAACAACTATAATTACAGACCTCTAAGAACTCTGAGTACTTTCCAAGTTCCTAGCAAGAGGAAGAAGATGATGACTTGATCTCTACTAATCTTTAAAGATCTTGGAGGTTTCAAAGTAGATCTGAAGCTTTTCAAAATTTATTTCTCTCTAGTCCTTGTGAGCAAGGAGTACACGTCGGCTTCTCTTCGCCAATCATCACATCTCCTCTTGTTCCCGTCGGTTTTCTCCGCAACCGTCAAAGTCAACTAGTTCTCCATTGTGGCTTGTTTTTTTTAGATCTGTTCTCTTCGACCTGAAGTTAACAATCCGTCTGCAAGTAGCCAAGTGCTAAGTTTATCTCTGTTTACCGGAAAATATTTGCTTTCAGAATTAAAAGTGTGGGTGCTTAATTCTAAAGCACCACCTTGTCAGCTCACTTGGCCTGTGTTTCTCTGGAAAACTTCCAAAGAGTTCTTCATACACGTTCTATAATTTCAGATCACATATCCACTTTCAGAGTAGTTTGTTTTGGTTTATCACATTAGAGTTTTCTGGTGTTGATAAATCAAATATAAAACTACTTCTACTATATAAAAAAAAAAAAAAAAAAAAGAATCATTACTTGAAGTAAGCCACCGAAGATCCCCAAATGAACGTTGTTGCGTGGAACTGCCAGGGCGTAGGTGCTGAATTTACAAAGGAGCACCTCGCGGAACTTTATCATTGCTTTCTGCCTAGATTTCTTTTTATCTCGGAAACAAAAAATTATCGGAGTGTTTTGCAAGATGTGCAAGTTTCTTATGGATTTGATCATGTTTTTACGGTTGACCCGGTTGGTCGGAGTGGAGGTTTAGCTCTTTTTTATATGGATGACCCATCTGTTACTATTTTATATGCGGATAAAAATATGATTGACATCGAGACACGACTTGAAGGAAATCCAATTTATATGACCTTCGTGTATGGTAACCCTGTAGTAAGATACCGCGACCAAGTTTGGGAAGGTTGTCTCGCATGGGTACTACACGGTCTGGTGCTTGGTTTATGATTGGAGATTTCAACGAAATTACAGGTAATCATGAAAAGAGGGGAGGAAGACGTCGCTTAGAAAGTTCTTTCCTCCCTTTCCGTACTATGTTAGATAACTGTGGAATGCTGGATTTTCCTTATAAAGGGAATTCATTTTCATGGGTGGGCAAGCGACGATCCGGGAAAGTAAAATGCAAACTCGATAGAGCAGTGGCGAACGAAGAATGGCATGCTTTATTTTCCCACTCAGTTGTAGAATTCCTACAATTATGGGGTTCGGATCACAGGCCAGTCCTTGCTCGAATTCAAACTAAGGTCCGAAAATCTACAAAAAATTTCCGGTTTGACAAGAGATGGATTGGAAGACCAGGTTTCAAGGATGCAGTTACTTCGGGATGGGGATCTTTTGAAGAAATTCCAACCAGGAATTTTCATCAAAAAATTACCTCATGCCGTAAGAAGATTTGCCACTGGAAAAAGCAAAATCCTACAAATTCTGCTATACTAATAAAAGAATTGAAGGCTAAAATTGACTTAGCACAAGACGAGGATTCCACCACGTCAGAGGAACTAGAGGCCCTGCAAAGACAGTTATCCATGGCCTTTAAAGAAGAAAATACCTACTGGGAACAAAAAAGCAGGAATCAATGGCATAAATATGGTGACAGAAATACAAAGTTTCATCACTCTACTACCAAACAAAGGAGAGCCCAAAACCGGATCATTAGTATCAAAGACAAAAATGGAAAGCTGGTGGAGAGTGAAATCGAAGTTGAGAACGTAGCTGTTCAATACTTTCGAGATCTTTTCTCCACCTCTCTGCCAACACAGATTGATACTTCTCTTCGGTTTATTCACGAAAAGGTGTCTAGTGATGACAACAGATTTCTATTAGAAGAACCCTCGGAAAAAGAAATTAAAAAGGCTCTCTTTGATATCAATCCGGATAAAGCACCTGGACCCGATGGCATGACTAGCAAACTCTTTCAGAAATTTTGGCGAGAGATGCGGCAAGACATTATCCGTCTTGTCCGGTATTTCTTTGCCACGGGGAGTTTTGACCCTTTAATAAATCAGACAAACATTTGCCTCATCCCGAAAAAAAGAAACCTCGCGACATGACAGAATTCCGACCTATCAGCCTTTGCAATGTCAGCTATAAAATTATTTCCAAGCTTCTTTGCAAGAGACTCAAGAGGGTTACCCCGAATCTGATTTCGGAGACACAATCAGCCTTTGTGACAAAGCGTTTGATCACTGATAATATTCTGATAGCACAAGAAAACTTCCACGCCTTACGAACGAACCAAAGGTGCCGTGAAGATTTTATGGCAATAAAAACAGACATGAGCAAAGCTTATGATCGAGTGGAATGGAGCTTCCTTGCCTCTTTAATGATAAAGATGGGCTTTGATGAAAGATTGGTTGACCTCATTATGTGTTGTGTCACATCGGTCTCATATCAAGTCTTAATCAACGGCCAACCGAAAAGAAGGATTCTACCTAGGAGAGGTCTAAGACAAGGAGACCCTCTTTCCCCGTTCTTGTTTATCATGTGTACGGAAGCCTTGATCTCACTTTTGAATGGAGCGAAAGCGGAAAATAAATTAACGGGACTGCGTGTTTCCCATGCAAGCCCAAGGATATCTCACCTTCTATTTGCGGATGACAGTCTCTTCTTTTGCAAGGCAGATACGAGCCAATGCAAAGAGATTATAGACAATCTTGAAATTTATGGGAATGCATCAGGACAACGACTGAATGCGGCGAAATCTTCGATGTTTTTTGGGAACCGAGTGGAGCCCTCTCGGAAGCAAGAAATAAAAAATGTTCTAGGCTTCTCGACCGAAGGGGGTATGGGGATGTACCTTGGCTTACCAGAACATATCGGAGGCTCGAAGATGAAGGTTTTCTCCTTTGTACAAGACCGGTTCAATGGACGGGTTAATAATTGGTCATCGAGACTCCTTTCTAAAGGGGGAAAAGAAGTGCAGATAAAAGCAGTGGCACAAGCTGTCCCGACTTATGTAATGTCGTGTTACTTGCTTCCACAAGGCATTACCGACAAACTGAAGAGTACTACGTCAAATTTCTGGTGGAGCTCCAATCAGAACAGCAGAGGACTACATTGGATTGCATGGGACGAGATATGTACCCCCAAAGATTCGGGGGGACTAGGTTTTCGCGATTTCCATGACTTCAACTTAGCGCTTCTTGCGAAACAATTATGGAGACTGATCCACTACCCAAATTCGTTGATAGCAAGGGTTTTAAAAGGGAGATACTACAGACATACCTCCCCACTTGATGAGCACCAGACTTACTCACCATCTTATGGATGGCGAAGTATCATGGCTGCGAGACCCCTTCTCACTTTGGGCCTACGAAGGACGATCGGCACGGGTGGTGACACCAGGGCTTGGACTGATCCTTGGGTCCCAGATATAGTTGCACGAGCACCTAGACCTGCTGATCATATTGTTTACAAACTGCCCCAGCTTCCTGTTCAGGCCTTTATTAGGAATGATACCAAGGAGTGGAATGCACAGCTTTTAAAGGAATTTTTCCACCAAGATGACATACCTCTGATACTTGGTTTGAAACTTTCACACTCGGATACCCCCGATGGGTATATATGGAATCATACGAAATCCGGTGTTTATTCTGTTAAAACCGGATATGATCTTTTGAGTTCAGAAAAACTAAACCTTACACGAGGAGGAGCTACAGAACCGAGTCTAACGGGCCTTCAGAGCCATGTATGGAAGATTAAGGCTCCAAATAAAATCAAGAATTTCTTGTGGCAAGCGATCTCCGGCTGTGTGGCTACGGCGGAAAGACTCACTTATAGACACCTGGGCACCGATAGGAGTTGTCCTAGATGTGCTGGCCCAGTGGAGTCAATTAATCATCTTCTTTTGAGTGCCCTCCCGCCCTTCAAGTTTGGGCTTTGTCGGACTATCCGTCCCTTCCGGGTTACTTCCCGAGTACATCTATCTACCAAAACTTAAACTTCCTTTTTTGGAAGCGAAAAGAGGTGGCTCCGTCGAGACCACAAGTCGATACCTTCCCATGGATCTGCTGGTACATTTGGAAGGCCAGAAACGATAAGGTTTTTAATGGAAAGGATGTCTCTCCTGTAGATACCCTTCGGTATGCTACTGTAGAGGCAGACTGTTGGAAGAAAGCCAACGAGGAGAAAGATGAGGACGACGACTATGCTGATCCGATATCCCCGGATACTGAGACGGTGTCTCCTTGGATACCCCGAATCCCTGTCTGCCAAATTGATGCCTCATGGATCAACAATGGCAGGGTCAGTGGCTTAGGGTGGTGTTTTAAGGATGGAATGAACATAGAACATTTTGGGTTACGTGCTTGTCATAGGAGTCTTTCGGCTCTCCATGCGGAGATGGAAGGATTACTATGGGCGGCCACCTGCCTGCGAGACATGAGGATGAGATCCGTACGGTTTGAAACGGATTGTAGGGACCTCGTGGAGATGATGGCCAACCCGACGGATTGGCCAGCCTTCGCGACTGACATTGAGGAATTCCAAAGGCTCCAGGGAGACTTTGAGGATGTGAGTATCTCTCATATTCCGAGAAGCCGGAACGAGCGAGCGGATGCTCTAGCCAAGAGTGCACGGTCCAGAGGATACCTCTTTTCCCACATAGATCAGACTCAGACAGATGGAGATACTCCTAGGAGGATCGGCTCGTCTACTCTCCAATTGATCTAGGCCTAGTTGGGTTGATGACAAAAAAAAAAAAAAAATAATGTAGTGTTTCGGTCTGTCACCTAAAACCTTTGTTTTATGATCTTTAATCCATGGCTGGCCCAGAATAGGCATGAAAGTATTAAAAATGTTCTTGAACCCAGAAAGCTTATTATAACTAACTCATTTTGGGGGCACCAACTAATATGTTTAGAAACCAAAGATTCTAAGTTGTTGTTTGAACTTATTACATGTTTAAACACGCATTAATTTCCATGTTTGAAATGTTTAGCGCCAATCAATTTCTATTGGAAACCTACTCATAACAAAAAAAAATTGCCCTACTCAACTACGCAAATTTACTGTTCTATGTTATATTTTGTCAACCTTTTTTTGTTGTTCTAACTTTACATATTTGTAGTTGTTTTTCAAAATACTTAAAATCTAGTGTTCTTCAGTCTATTCATTTTTTTTAAAAAAGTTTATTAGATATTTGTGTTATTCAATATTTTATAGATTTTATGATAGTATAATCTGAAAGGAGTTTAATAAAAGGTTTATGCACAACTGTTAAGAACCAAATGTAAGCTTTAAGGTGTGATCTGCATAAAATTCATAACTTTTGTATCGCATAATCTTGTTTTATATAAACTAGAAAAATAGTTATGCTGATTTTTATTAGACAATGCATTGCGTCTCATATATTAGAAGTCATTTAAGTGACTTTTGATTAGATGTCACTTATATAAAATTTGATTTTTTTATAATTTGATTGGTTGATTAATTTTTAATTTTTATTTATGTTCGAAAAGGAACTAATATATTTAATTAATGTCAGTTGCCTTAGAAAAATCATTATAATTTGATTTCTTGATTATCAAACTAAATAAAGAAGGAATAAATGTTTTATTCTGAAAACTATTATTAAACACATCGAATAATAAAAATAAAATTTGGTAATAAAAAAAGTAAATGTGGAAAATTTTATTTAAAAACAAAGTATTTTTTTATAAAATTAAAAGATCTTATTCATACATTTTACATCTTTCAACATTACAAAGGAATCATCTTATCATATTTCGGAACATATAATAATTTGATATAATCCAAATATATATATAAAATAGTAATTTATATGAATATACAATATCATTTATAAAATTTAGGTTGTAAATATTACAAAAATATATTAAAACTAGCTGGTAGGATTTTGTGGCAAATACATAGGTGTTTTCTTTAATATCTATTGATTTTGAAAATAAATTTATAAAAAGAAAATAATAAAATAAGAAATGTTTTTTTCCAAATATGCCAATGATATCACACATAAAATTTATATTAACTAATTTAAAGGTTGATAAGAGACAATGATAATCAGTTAATTGCCTCAGAAAATCATTACAATTTGATTGGTTGATTATCAAACAAAATAATATAAAAAATAAATTTATATCCACAAATTGATTATTAAAAAACATCCAATAACAAAAAAAAGTTTTCTTATAAAAAGGAAATGTGACCAATTTGATTTAAAAACAAAGTAAGTTTTTGTAAAAGTAAAAGATTTCATTAAACATTTCACATCTTTAAAATTAAAAATCATCTTATCATATTTTTTGAAACAAAGTACAAATTTTATCATACAAATATAAAACATTATACTTATAAAAATTCATATCAGAGATACAATATAATTTATAAAAATATATTAAAACTAGGTGGTAGGATATCGTGAAGAATACATGTGTCTTCTTTAAAACCTATTGATTTAAAAAAATACAATTGAAATGTTTTTAAATTATTTGATCTTTGTATTATATTAAATTTAAATCCAAAATAATTTTTATTAATTTTAATGTTAATGAAAAACTTCATTATATTTCTACTAACAACAATGATACTTAAAGAATTAAAGTATATAATTAACTAGGTGAAACGTCCGCACATGTATATTTTATTTATATATATTATTAATATCTAATCAAATTATTATAAGTCCGTAAAGATAATGTAATCACACTTACTCTATCCTTCTTTCTTTGTATGTCTCTCTCGAACTCATTTTGCCTCTATGTCTCTCTCTCTCTCTCTATAATTTTGTCAGTGTTGATGAGTGTTTAAAATGATTACACACGTTGAACAAGAAAACAACTTATGGCAATCACATAAGATTGGAATCCGGCACAATAAAGATATTGATTAAAATTTCAACATATTTTTATTATAAGCATTAAAAAGTATTCAAATAAAACGTAAACCAAAATAAAATTAGAGAACACCAAGATTTACAAAGGCGTTATAGACCCGTGTCTCTGAACATAAGAGTCACTGCAGAATAAAGATTGCCTGAACTCCTCAACCTCCGGCAAATGTAGATTTACTCTGAAGTTAGATTATCCACTCTCGGTCTCAAGCCATAGATCATCATAAAAATAACCTGTATAAGTGAGTTTAGGATAAATTTTCGCAACTTGCACATTCAAAAAAAAAGACATAATATAATACACTTACTTTTAAGCCTCCAAATCCTCCACTTCTTCAGGACCAAAATCACATCCCCACGACCCCTCCAATTTTCAAACCAATCATTGAATGCACAAGCATGATCACCAGTTGCTACACATTTTATATGATTCTCACTATTATTAATTAAACAATGTGTGTCAATTACACTAATGCAAACATTTTGCTGTGATCATATTTTACTTTGTACTTACATGTACAAATTTTATCTTACTCTCAATATTATCAATTAAAAAAAGGTGTGTCCATTACACTAATGCAAACATTTTGCTGTGATCATATTTTAGTTTGTACTTACATGTTGTTCCTATTGAAAAAACCACCTTTGGCCTTGCATGATCATCAAATGGAATTACGTGTTGAAGACCACTCCCATTGTATCTACAAGATAATGTGATTTCGATTCTATTATTTACATCTATACAATCTGAAATATATTGTAGAAGTTAGCATTAGTACATATGGGTAATTTTTGGGTCTGATGTGAGAGATTTCATGGATGCACTTGAATTTCATGTAATGAAGATTGTTAACAAGATCAATGATGTGGACTCTAGTATAAGGTGTAGCAGGTAGTTTGAATCAAGAGTTTTTTTTGTCTTAAAACCTGGATAGGCATGGTCAACTTCTACCCGAAATAATTCCACCCACTTTCCCTCATGTTTCTCTAGCCCTCTATATCTATCTTCGCTTCCTGCATAAATGTTCATCTCCTTGTTGGTTCCCTGGATAAATAAAGTTAAGTATCAAGTCATTAGTTTGATTTATTGCATTTTATTAGATAACTAAGAGATGATTATTTTACACTTACATCCTCATCCGTTAGGATATAACTCCAGTTGGGTCCAAAACCGAAAACATAGAAAGCAAATGACTGAATCATGAGTATTTTAACTCTGAAATGCCATGCAGTAATTCTTTTGTTATATACAACTTCAGCAAGCTTATTGTAGTGTTTCATATTCTTAGGAAATGGAGAGATGATTTGTGTTTTTTTTAATTTGGTGCATTTTTGTAACTTTTATTTTTCAGAGAAATGTGATTAGATAGAGCAAACTGGATATATGTAAAAGAAGAGAATGAGACGACTTTGGAGTTTAAATTTAGCTACAGAAAAGAGAATCAAGTGTAATGATGATTCTCTCTAAGATATGTGACTGTTAGAGTGAAAAGTTGTGTTTCTTCGAGGTGTCCCTCAAATCACAATTAAATAGAGAAGTTAATACTTTAATTTTGGTAATATGATCATTAAATGAAAAAGTTTATCACTTTCTTCAAATAAATTAGTGTTCTATATTTCAGATTAATAACCATTTACTTTTATCCGTTCATTTACTATTTAGGAGAAAAAATGAAGAACTTGAATTTGGATTCTCTCCCAAATTCCATCCTTGATCAGATTCTCTCCAAGATAGCAAAAAACAGTATCTGTGACTTTGGTAGTGCAAGAATTGCTTTTCTAGGGTTAATGAAATTGGCAGAGAATATTATTTTTACAGATCTGCAGATCTCATTTTCGTGAATGAATGGATAGAGGCGGTCATGCTGTTAGAGCATTCAGGTTTAGGTGATACCATTTAAGTAATCCAGAGGTCATCTACTTGTGAGGTATGGATGAGTTCTTCATGCTCCATTTAGCTCCTGAATGAAGGGAAAAATACATCTTGCTAGTGAGAGACGATGCTTGTTGGCCAAATATGTAGATTGTATGATGAACTTAGCATTTAGCGTTGTTGATAGAGGATTGGTTTACAACTATCCTAGTTTTACTCGTGAAAGATGTTGATCAGATGTCTCACATTATCACTGCTCGGTAACTCTCAGGCCATTGGGATTACGTTAAACTTGGATATTTTTGTCTGTAATTGAAAGAATAGATGCTAATGTCTCATACATTTTCTGGTGCTCCAGAATAGAAGAACCAGTGTTTATAGTCTCCATATGGACCAAGAAAAAGTGGAGATGAGATCATTGTTTTTGGCAATATGCAGCTTTAAGCTTCTGACGTGAAATACATTTGACTGCTCATGAGTGGCCAATTGGAGATTAGTTGTGTGTTGAGATGTAATTTTTCTCTACGTTTACCATATTTCTGTAAACAAATTTTAATTATTTATTTTAATAACGATTACTAATATCTGGTAATATTGGAAAATTACATTAACTTAGATAATTCTAAAATTTAATATATGAATGATTGATACTTGCTCAAATTACCCTAGAGCAACCTTACTCTCATCAAAAAAGGTCAAGTTGTAGTACTTAGAGATCTAATTCACAGGGAGCTGAGGCACACACTAGATCTTATTGTAATTAAGCTAGGTTGAATATTTCAAAGCAGTAAATAACAAGTAACTTAGAACTGTTGAGCAAGACAATTACTCAAGTGATTGATTTGAGGTTTAACAGATATGATGAAGGCGCTAGACTTAGGATTTCTATTCAGGTTATCAGGATTATAATAGTATGAATGCTTAAGTGAGATGTTTGCATGATATTAAAGAACCCAACGGTGATAATAACCGTACCACTGTCGTTTTCTAGGTTATCTATTACTAGATCCAATGATTCACTACTTAGCGCAGGTCACGATCAGGAAGACATCAATTGATGTTCTGTCAAACGTATCGATGGACATAGCCTTGCGCCAATCGATCGATATCTCTAAGGAGAATCGATCGATGTGCCTCTAGTAAGCTTTAAGCGCGGGTTGATAACAGTTCACCAAAGATTTTCTAAACCATGCTGTTGCTTGCGCCTAGCAAATTCTAGCTCAGAGAAGATAAATCCAAGGATAATATCCACTGTCATCATGTATAGGTTAACTACTCCTATACAAGCATTAAAAATAATCTTCTAAGATAAATATCACAACTCAAGTATTCATAATTGGGGCTAATACCTCAAAACCTATTTGAATCCTAAATGTAATAAAGGTGTTTACTCAGACATAGCCAAGCAAAGCATCATAACAAATAAATAAAACAGCATAGATAGAATAGATAGAAATAAAGGTGTTCAAGAAAGCTCTCAATAGTAACTCTCTCTGTCACAAAACAACTCTCTGTCTAAAACTGTGATGTAAAAACCGTTTCTTCCTCTAAACAATTTGGCAAGACATAAATATTAAATAATTAGGTTAAAACTCATCAGTGGTATCTTGGTAAATAGATGGAGTCTTTGGCTTCAAGTCGGCTGTGACCAAACTTGACTTCTGCGTTTTTCCCATCGATCGATATCACTGAGTGTGCATCGATCGATATGTCTCTCTCCGTGTCGACCTCGGGTGGTCGATATGGTCATCTCAGGTAAAATCTCTAAAATGCTCCAAAATGCTCCAAAATCACCATTTTTCCTCCAATTGCTCGTGAACCTGTAAATATGCTATCTAGACTCCAAAATGCATAAATATATCCTAAAACTCTTATATACCATGGCTAAAAATCGGGTCAAATTCATGGTATATCAACTCCCTGGACTTATCCTTTTGCTTGTTCTCAAGAAAAACAACTGGTAGTCTCTTTGGAAAAGGTTTGAAAACGGCAGAGACTCAAAAAGTTTAAAAATCTCAGTCATATCTTCCTAGTAGTGCAAGCCAAGGCATAAACATCCTAACTACTAAAGTACATTATACCATATCCTAGTATAGCAACCAGTTCTCCTAGTCAACAACTCAACCAATACTGTCTGACAATCCCCTCTACTACCTCATTTCTTGCATAGAATAAAAGTGTAGGCTTTACCTTGGGAGTATCGATCACATGATGCAAGAATGCTCAAACAAGTATCTCGAACTGCAGGTAAAAAGAAGTTCCTTTCCTCTCTCTCTACTAATTTTCTCTCTCAGTCAAAGTCTACTTTAATGAAGATTCATTGACCAAGATTGGACATGCTTCCATGAATCAAGCTTTAATGGTTTTTAGCCACCCAATCCTGTTCACTTCTTTTTGACCTATATCCTAGGATTTTTGTGAAGCAAGCCTTAATGGTTGTAATCACCAAGTCCTGTTCAAATCCTTTACCTATAGAATTCCTATGAATCAAGCCTTAATGGTTGTAGCCACCAAGTCCTGTTCGAATTCTTTTCCTAAATATTAGCTATATATATTTATATATATATATATATATATATATAAAAATTATCTAATCTAAAATTTTGAAATAGAGAGAGAAGATATATCTACACAAGGCTTTACCTTCCAAACTTGTTTGAAGAATCCGGTCCCGTGTATGTGATATACCATGGATTTTTACCGTTTTAACCATGGTATACTAGTTTTTTATTATATATTTAATCTATTTTCTAGCCTGTTAGGTATGTTTTCAGGTTCATGAGCATTTTGTGAGAAAGTGATGTTTTTGGGAGCATTTTTGGAGTGCAAGAGATGATACACACGAGTTGACCATTCAAGACTAAGTCGGAAGTCAACATTGCGATTATAATCGATCGATACTCATCTTGAGTTGTCGATCGATGTAGCTGAGAAGATCCGCGTACTAGAAGATATCGAGGACGAAATGGTTTAGCCGACTACTTCACCAAGACTTCACCAAATTACAAATTGCCCCTGACAAGTTTTTAACCTAATGGAAATGCTTAAATACTTCTGCTAAGTGTTTTTGACGGCAAAGTTTTGAAACCTTGAAGCTCGAAGCTTTTAACAACCCTCAAAGCAGATAGTGTGAGAGAGAGACTAGAGTTTTATTTGTTTGAGAGAGATTGGAGAGATTTCTCATCTCCTTTTGTATTTCTACTTTATTCTATCTATGCAATTCTTTCATCTATCTATTGTTATGAATTGCTTAGCTATGTCTGAGTAGTCTACTTGTTAGATCTAGGTTTAAATAGGTTTGTGGGATTAGCCCCAAACTATAATTGCTAAGTTGTGATACTCATCAAATGGATTGTACCCTATGCTTATTTTAGAGTAGCTAACTAGAACATAGATCACTAGGATCTTAGATTATCTTGAATTATCCATTTGAGCGATGCATGTTTCCCGTTGAGAAGAACGACAGTTCCTCCTTGAGACCTTGTGGTCATATTCGGTTCGCTCCTAGGCAGATCTAGAAGCCGTCGATCGATATCCCGACAGGTGAATCGATCGGCGCCGCGAAAGGTGTATTGCTCGATATCTCAAAAGGGTATTGACTGACTCTTTTTCTGTGTCATCATGCGAAAGGTGTGGCCAGAGATCTAGATATTTTAACCAGTGATTTCATCACATATGTTAAGCGGCTGAGATCTATAGTATCATGCAAGAAACTTGTTAAAGCATTTATAGAGATTATAATCTCCATTCCTGAATAGAAACTCTATGTCTAGCACTCTTTATCACATTTAAACAACCCATCATATTGTTAGTTAGAGCAACTACCTTGCTCATTTAGGAATTGTTATTTTCATTTCTATCATATAAACCAACCTTGCCTAGGATTGATTAGTAGATTTTATTTAATTGGTTCCCCAGCTCCTCGTGATTCGATCCCTAAGTACTACAGCTGTACCTTTTATTTGAGAGAGTAAGCTCTACTGGGTAATTTGAGCACTCTCAGTATGCCAAGCCCCAAGACAAGAAAGTCAAGTCAATATTAGGTTGGAGGCCAGCTTTGGTTCCTTCAAACACTCTTAGTAAGTGCAAACATAGTTGACAGGTTGATCCACTTTAGTATCTCTAGTACTTCTGTAATTAGTAAATCTAAGACTGGTCTAGAAAGTGGTTAAATGACAAGTAATAATCTAGATAAGATCATTGTCCCTTTCTTGACTCAATAGAAACTTTTTAAATAAGATTCATAATAGTAGATAATAATTAGTAATCCTGCCAGACTTAAATTACACTGTCCCCAGTGTAAAACAGCCGGAGTTTATAGAAACCATATAATATAAATGTGAAATTTAACAAGTTAGAACGTTATATCTGACCGATACTATATTGATCGATGTAGTTGAATGCGTGTCGATCGTGGTGGATGTAGTGTCATCGATCGATGTTGACTTAGTCGCGTCGGTCGATAGAGATGACAAACGTCTACTCGGATCTTTTTTTATAAGACCTGCATAAATATAAATGTGAAAATAAATAGTATATATGAATAATAATAAGAAGTATTACCTAATAGTGAGTTGCTTCCCACTCAGCGCTTTGTTATAGTCATTTAGCTTAACTTTGGAAGTTGAATGGTTTTGTGGTGGTGAATTCAGTTGCTTGTTGGATAGCAAACATCTCTTTCTTTTGTGGACTGGGTTGCAGCGAAGTTTCGACAAACGTAAGGTTTGCTTAGTGAACCATATAATAGTTATTTCCCTTCTCATTCGAAAGATAGATAAGGTATTTATAAAAGAAAATAATTCTTCCATTATGAAATAGTTATGTTTAGTAATTTATTTTTGTTTGTGTCTGAAAGTACAACACAAAATTAGTTTCGTTAAGCTTCTGATAGAATGACGCAGATCAGAAGATTTGTACAGTTGTATCTTGGGAATCTGACCGATATCTGTTACTACGGAGATTTTAATGATTAAAAAAAATAGATTAATCATTTCGACTCTGTAATTCTTCTTAATTCGTTTATTTCGGTATTCTAATTTTTGATTTATGATCTTATTACTTTTATAAATATCAGTTGTAGGAAAATAAAAATTCTACAAATAGCAGCTATATAAATCCAGACGGTGAAACTCAAGTTGCAGTCAAAGAGAAAGTCGTTTCTCTATTCCAGACCAGTAGAGAAAAGGAAGCAAGCCGGATCCCTCTGCAATATGGTGTGAAAGTGGAGGGAAGGCCTTAGAATGGTGATATTGCACCAGCGGTAGGAATGAAGGATATGTGAGAGGGCGAAGATGGAGCGATTTGGGTAAAAATTTTGCTAGACATGTAACGTGAGGAAAAATAAATGACATTAGCAGCAAAAGACAGACCCGCATGGGTATTCCCTTCTATTAACAACGCTTGGGTAATATCATCCTTTTTTTTTGAACAAGGATTAGGCAGTATCTCAAAATCTCAAAATAATCTAGATACTTTTTCATATATAATACTCCCTCTGTTTCATTTTAGTTGTCGTTCTAAGTTTATGCACAAAGATTAAGAAAACATATAATTTTGTAAATTTTCAAAATAAAAAGACAATTACCTATACTTTTAATCACGTTTCAACTAATAGAAAAATAAAATAAAAAATCTTATTAATAAATTTTGCATTGAAACTCTAAAACGATCTAAACGACATTTAATTTGAAACAGATTTTTTTCCCAATAACGACAATTAAAAACATAAGGAGTAATTAGATTTTTATTGGAAAGCAACGATGTTTATACACTTGTTCCAAAAATTTGTGTTATATGCCATTATCATAAGGGAAGGAAGTACTGCCTAACCAACCATCGCCGGTGATAAACTCCGTTGTCGTGAAGTTAAAAGCATCTTCGTAACCCATAATGTGATAACCCGACCAGTTGACCCGCTTACTTGTATCAGAACCTGGCCCGTTATTATATACTCGCCATAGTACAGAGTATCAAGTCCTTCAGCACCGGCCCATTTGGTCCAACCCGAACTGTCAATAAATTCATCAATAAAAGATTCCATTAGAACGGTTCTTGAATATCCTCTCCATGGACGCCCTAAATAGCTATTCACTCTAGTTGAGCTATTAAATAAATCTTCCGTAGCAAAGATGGAGCAGTTCTGCATTGAGATCCCAGTGTCTTCGTCCGGACTATCTCGTGACTGTGCAGTAACTACAGTGAATTGTCCAGGCATTGGCAACTTTGAGACTATGTTGCAGCCTTGGAAAACCACAGCGGCGTTGCCAAATATATAATCAATTGTTCCATATATATCACATTCACGGTAGAATTGTCGGAATGAGTGAGTGTAAAGTGTGTCCTGGTAACCGTCAATGACACATCGATATAAGGCCACAAAATCCGCGTTAACACGTAAAGCAACTGCTTGACGCTTCTCTGGTCCCGCTGTGTTCATTATGGTTATATCCCTCGCCAAGAATCCTTCGCCAGAAACCGCTGTGAACAAGTTTGAGAACCATTACAAATACAATCTTGATTTAGTTTCCGAAAACTTAAGCTATAATTCAAAATTATGGTTGCAAGAAGAAAAGCTACATGAAGTATACAAAGTTTACAATCTTTTAACTTAACTAATCTTAAGCATTTTGATTAGAATAACAAGAAAATAAATTCTGCAACCTCTTGAGCACATTGAAAGCGTTCGCAAACGTTTTTTTCTTTCTGAAAGCAATTTATAGATGTAAACATATAATTACTGAAAATAAATTCAATACTCTTAGTTGACAAAAAAAAAAGAATCAAAATCCACGGTGTTAAATCATGCTACACTATGACCCAATCAAATATAGATAGCACTTGCGTTTTGTTTTATCCACCAGACAAGATCTTAATAAAAAAAAAGTCAAAGGATATTGTATTACCAAGAGTGGCAGATCGAAAAGTGGTCCATCCATCGCCGACGCTGCGGTTGCCGGTAACAAACGTCACATCGGATCCATCACCGATCAGGACAATATTAGTCTTGTAACTTGGAATCTCAATGTTTTCGTTATACTCGCCTTCTCTTACATATATCAGCACTCTGTCGTTACTCATGTTGGGAGCAAAGCTTATAGCTTCTTTAATAGTTGTGAAATTACCTGTTCCAGCAGCAGACACAATGAGGATCTCACTCGGCTCGTACTCATCATACTCATCACCGGAATCTTCTAAAAACCGGCGATCTTTCTCAGAAACCCAGTCGGGAAATAACCCAAGTAACCGGCGGTTCTTGGTCTTGCTATTGGTTTTAAGATTATTGGGCTTTCTCTGTTTTGAAAGAGCCGAAAGAGAATTGCTTACGTGTTTGTAAGTGGTCGTAAAGGAAGTCAAGAGCTTTGGCAATAGTGGACCAGATGCCGAGTCAAGACCTTCGAAGCAAGTGTTCTTGTTGGTGAGAGCAGCGCTCAAGTAAGCTCTAGCGTCAGCTAGCTTCCGTGAATCATTAGCATCGTCTTTGATTTTAGAGAGAGAACGTTTCAATAAAGAAGAAGTTATGTGGTGAAGATCTTTGCAGTCTTGAAGAGAGCCACGTTGACCCTCAAGGAGGTTGTTGATATCAGCGCTCGAAAGGAGATCGGTGAGTTTTCCAGCCTCGGAAAGAGCTAGTTTGAGAGTTAGAAAGAGGAAAGAGAGAATGTTGGGGCTTATGTTGATGGAGAGAGAGAGTTCTAAGGACTGGAAACATGCATCTGGATATGGTGCGTTCTTGCAAAAACTTGTGGCAGAGATTTGATAAAGGTTTAGGGAACCCGGAGATGCATACGAGAAAATGGAAGGATTGAAGAGGAGAAAGCAGAGAAAATAGAAACTGAGTGAAGAGAGAGCCATTGGAGAGGAACAATGTTATAGCATGTGGAGATGGCATGTTTTAAAATGTAGAGAGGAATGGGTTCAATATTTACTTCGTAAACCGACAAATCTTTTTTTGTTTTGTAAAGCGACAAATCTACCAACTGTGCTTAGGCATTTTCTACTGAAAATTTAATCAACTGTGTTCTTAATTAAAAACTATCAAAGAAAACAATGTGTCTGATTGCTGTTTAGTTTGAGATTAGACTTTTTAGTAATCACATCGGTTTACGTGACTGAACATTCAACTTATTAAAGAAAAAAGCTCGTATTATTTGAAATTTGCTATTGTTGAAGAGGCATGCGTTTGATGTAAATTCTGTCAAAAATAGTTGGGTGTGTGACATTGTTGCTTTCTCTATCGGCTACACATTTCTAATTAAAGTTGGTCGGTTCTCTTAGCCAGAATTCAGTCAGTTGGTTCGATTTTCAATTTTCTTTCATAAGAATCAGTGTGATCAGTATATAATTTACCGGGGTTTTAGGATTGTTTAGCGGTTTGTATCAGTGTCTTCTTTGAATTCCATCCCCAAAATTTGTGATGGGATAAAAGTATATTGGAAAAATTGTTTTTTAAAGACCAAAAAATGGTAACTATGTTTCATTAGGCTAATTTCTATTTTGTATCATTTTTGATTTGAATGACTTTTAGTACTCTCAAAAATAAATTAAATAAATAGTTTTGTAAACAAAAAAATTGGAAAAATAACTATTGATAAACTACTTATATCAATTTTGTGGTATTTTTTTCCAGTTCTTAAAATGTTTAAATCATATAATTTCAAATTTTGTTAACAGAAAGTAGAATTGACATTTTGCAAAGTAGAAAATAAAATCCACTTTTCAATGAATCTACTACTAGATGTTTTCCTGCACCATGTGCAATAATAAATTTTAAATTTAAAAACATATTTAAAAATAAAATTATATTAATACTCTAGATTTTATTATTTTTTCCAATATTTCAATATAATATTTTTATTTAATGGAATATAAACTAAGATAAAATTATTTTAATTATACTTCAGAATAGTTAAACTATAATCTTAAATATTTTTATCTATTTATTTTAGATAAATATATCAAATTAATTTGTATAATATTAATAAAAATTGATATAAAAGCCGTATAATTATCAAAAAGTTCAAATGAACATTATTTTAAGAATCTATATGTACATATAAAAGAATTTAATAATATTATGGTTAAACATTGGATTTAATGGACATAAAACTAAGATAAAATATATTTTTTTAAAAAAAATTTATATTATATTTAAGAATAGATATGTATATATTAAAAAGTATAATCTTTGATATATTTTTATCTATTTATTTTGGATAAATATATTAAATTAATTTGTATAAAAATAATCAAAATTGATATAAAATCTGTATAATTATCAAAAAGTAAAAACAAATAGTATTTTCAGAATCTTTAGATATATAAAAAAGTTAATAATATTACAGTTATACATTTATATTTTTTTAAACAATTTAAAATATTTTTAGTAACAAAATTGTATAATTATAAATAATATTTCGAAAATTTTTAAATATTATAAAATTATTTGTTTTCATATTTGAATAGATTTACTTTTGATGTTGTTTAATTTACTTCCATATTATAAAAAGTGTACCAAAAATGTAAATAATCATTAAATGTAATCGTTTATGTCATATTTAATCTTAAGCCATGTCATCATTTTAACATGCCATGTCATATTTATTTGGTCAAGATAATTATGAAGATGACATATGTCAAAATCACTTGGCAAATAATGTATAGGAAATGTTTAGAATATATGACACTACAACAAAAATATGGCTTTTCATAGCAGATTATAATAGCACAATTTACGAAACTGCTATAGAAAGGTATTTGGAATTCTGGATATCAAAGTGATAGCATTATACTAGTGCTAGGCCCAAAAATCCGTAATTACCTGATTAAAAACTCACTAATCAGCCAATTATTTAGAATTAGCGCCAACACTTAGAAAAAAAAGATGGGTTTGGCGGCCAAATAAGAAAACCAAAGATTCCATAGCATTAATAAAAAAAACAAAACAAAAAAACATTTCTACTTCTTCTCCGTCTCCATATCGAGCCGACAAGCTCTGCTCCCCTCCACCCTCTCCGACTCGATTTCTCTTTGCTCAGCACTCGTAATCTGGATTTCTCTTCGCACCCAATTCGATTCAGCCCTCCTCACCTCCGATTTCAATCCCCGATTCAAAATTAAAGGTGAGTTCTTAGCGTATCAATAGGTTTTGGGTCTACTCGATGTTGTGATTAGTTATGTTTCGATGTTCTGTATCACTCTCCCATGGGTTCATCTCTGATTTCACCGGCGATTAGGTTTTCAATGTCAAAAAATCTTGTTGTTTGGAAGCCTTCTCAGAATTTTGATTTGGATACCTCGTTTTCATCGTTGTGGTTTATATCTTTGTTGAAATTGATCCAAGCTTCAATCTGTCTAGCTGATTGTTTAAAAGACAAAAAAAAAAAACATAACTGATTGTAATGGTTAGACACTATACGAAGAACACAAAATATATCTTTGGATCCCTCGTTACATATCGAGAGAGATTGTAGCTTGGATCAAATATTTGGATCCCTCGTTTTTATTTGTTGAATTTGATGCATCTATTTGTCGCAGGTGTGGGTTCGTGTCTTCCCCTTCTTACGTCTATTGAGTTAAGGTTAGACTCATCTATTTTCTTCTGTTAATTTTGTAATCCTTTCTAGAATTTTGGTAGACAATGCGTTTGTTGTTTGCGGTTAACACTATGAAGAGTAAGAAAACACAAGTGTTTCACCAAGTTAACCAATTATTAATTTTTTGTTCTTCTTGCTTGAACCATGTACGCTTGTTTGAACTGTGGCAAGGGTCGTAACTAGGTTGTAGCAAACAATGTTGGACAAGTCATGGGTCCATTTATGCAGGTATGTACATATGTTTAAATTTTCAGTTTATGCATTTTAAAAAATATTGTGCTTACTTAATTTTTTTTTGGTTTGGTTTACATGAACTCAAGAGTTGATTCTGCCTATGAGATAGGTGCTCGGGCTTTTGTCAATGCTGTTAGTGCTAAGTTAGGAGTAAATGGGAAGATTGTATGTCCATGTGCCCGATGCCGCAATCTAGATCGGCATACAAGTGAGGAGGTTGTCTCTCATTTGGTTATAAATGGAATGGATGGCGCTTACAAGGTACGCACGGATTGGTTTCACCATGGAGAAGGTAACTCTGTTTCTGTAGTGGAAGGTGAAGATAGATTGAGATATGCTGAGATCCTTAGTTTATATGAAGCTGCAAAATGTTTAGATGAAGATTTAGCCATTAGTGGATCACAGTTACGTGAGTCAGTTGAGGGTGAGGACAGGAAAGAAGATGAGTTTCTAGCAAAACTTGCAGAGGCTAAAACCCCTTTGTATCCAACGTGTTCGAGTCATAGCAAGCTATCAGCTGTTGTTTCGTTGTTTAGGATAAAGTCTCAGAATGGGTGGTCAGACAAGAGCTTTGATGACTTACTGCAAACACTGCCAAACATGTTACCTGAAGACAACGTGTTGCACACCTCAACCTATGATGTGAAGAAGTTTTTGAAATATTTTGATATGGGATATCAAAAGATTCATGCTTGTGTGAACGACTGCTGCTTATTTAGGAAGAAGCTTAAGAAGGCTGAGAGATGCCCAAAATGCAAGGCGTCTAGATGGAAGACCAACTTGCACACTGGTGAAGTCAAGAAGGGTGTTCCCCAGAAGGTTTTGAGATACTTCCCATTAATACCTCGTCTGAAAAGGATGTTCAGATCGGAGCAACTTGCAATGGACTTAAGATGGCATTTCAGTAACAAGAGCACAGATGGGAAACTGCGCCATCCAGTAGACTCTGTTACTTGGAAGTCAATGAATGACAAGTATCCGTCGTTTGCAGCGGAGGAGAGGAACTTGCGACTTGGGCTTTCAACCGATGGGTTTAATCCCTTCAATATGAAGAGCAGCCGATACAGTTGTTGGCCTGTGTTACTGGTTAATTACAACATGGCTCCTGACCTATGTATGAAGGAGGAGAACATCATGCTCAGTCTACTGATTCCAGGACCGCATCAACCGGGTAATAGTATAGATGTTTACCTAGAACCCCTTATAGAAGATTTAAATCATCTGTGGTGCATAGGCGAGTTAACTTACGACGCAGTCAGTAAGACAACATTTACGCTTAGGGCAATGCTTCTTTGGACTATTAGTGATTTCCCAGCGTATGGGAATCTTGCTGGTTGTAAAGTGAAGGGTAAAATGGGTTGTCCTATATGCGGGAAGCACACAAATAGTTTGTGGCTGAAACATAGCAGGAAATTTGCTTTTATGTGTCACCGTAAAAGTTTGCCTCCACTACATAGTTTCAGAGCAAAGAAGTCTTGGTTTGATGGAAAAACTGAACATGGGACAAAGGGGAGGATACTCACTGGTAGGAATGTCTCGTTTGTGCTAAGAAATTACAAGAATGTTTTTGGTAATAGAAAACAGTCTGGGAAAAAGAGAGCTGCTAGAGTTGAGATACCATCTGATAACGAGGACGAAGTCAGTGAATCTGATGAAGATGAAGATTTAGGAGACAAAGACGATGAGTAATTATCTAGATGGAAGAAACGCTCCATATTTTTCACATTGCCTTATTGGGAGGTATGTTTAATTGTCGAATCTAGTAAATTTTTAATTGCATTTCGAGGAGTCCTGATTTATTTTTTATGCGCCTGTAAATGTGAAGGAGCTCCCTGTGCGGCATAATTTAGACGTTATGCACGTGGAGAAGAATGTGGCTGCAAGCTTGATTTCCACATTGTTGCATTGTTGCAATTCAAAGGATGGTCTAAAGGCTAGAAAGGATCTTGAAAGTCTTGGTGTCAGGAAGGATTTGCATCCAAAACCTCAGGGTAAAAGGACATTACTCCCAGCAGCTCCTTGGTCTTTGTCAAAGTCAGAGAAACACACATTCTGTAAGCGGCTCTTTGATTTTAAAGGTCCTGATGGCTATTGCTCTAATATATCCAGTTGTATATCATTAGAGGAGTGTAAAGTGATGGGACTCAAATCTCATGATTACCACGTCCTAATGCAACAACTACTGCCAGTAGCAATTAGGGGGTTACTACCAAAGGGTCCTAGAGTAGCCATTTACCGCTTATGTGCTTTCTTCAACCTTCTTTGTCAACGAGAAATTGATATGGAACAACTGCAGCTAATGGAAACTGAGATTGTGGAGACCCTTTGCATTTTTGAAAGATTTTGGCCACCTAGTTTCTTCGACATCATGGTGCACTTGTGTGTTCATCTCGGACGAGAAGCTCGTCTTGGTGGTCCTGTCCATTTCCGATGGATGTATCCATTTGAAAGGTGTGTTTCCTTGTTATAAATTTTTTTATTTATCTTCCAAATTCTCTTATTACTCACAAGTAGTGTTCATTTAATACAGGTACATGAAAGTATTGAAAGACTATGTTAGAAACTCAGCAAGACCAGAGGGGTGTATAGCTGAGTCTTACCTTGCTGAAGAGTGCATGAGGTTCTGCTCTGCTTTCTTGAAGACGACAACAAATGTAGAAGAAAAAGAGGACAGAAACACTGATTACGAGAGCAACTCAATCCTTGAAGGTCGTCCTATAAGTGCTGCACGCTCAATCACTCTCAGTGATACAGATAAGAAAATTGCTCATCTTGCTATCATACAGAACATGGCTATGGTGGATCCATACATTGAGTAAGTTTTATTAAGTACTTAGTTTATTATTCATTCACACGATTTGGAAGGCTTTTTCTAATTTGTGGTTTGTTTTTTTTGTTGTGCAAGTGCTCATTTACAACATTTACAAGACTCAAATAGTAGATGTCAACGGGATGCAACCTATTTATGGCGTTTGCACACTGAGAATTTCGCAGCGTGGCTAAAGCAACAGGCATGTTCTACTTTTATTTGATATTAGAACATTTTATAACCATGTAGTGTAGCTGACAATTTTTTTTTTAAATTATTGTTAGATACCTGCTGATTCAGAAAATGTGGAAGAAACACTGAAGTGGCTAGCTTATGGTCCTCGTAGTATAGCCAGATCTTACACAGGCTACATTGTGAACGGCCTACGGTTTCATACAAACACCGTTCATAGGTTAAGTCAGAATAGTGGGGTTTACTATGAGGCAACGGCAATGTGTAGATCTAGTGCTAGGGACACAGCACATGTGGTAGACGTTGTATCCTACTATGGGAGAGTAGTTGATATAATATTACTGGATTACAATGTCTTCTACGTCCCAATATTTAGGTGTCAGTGGGCAGTTAAAGGAAACGGTGTGAAGGTAGAGGATGGTTTTACTCTGGTTAATTTTGATCACAGCCACATATCCTTCGCAAAGGATCCATTCATCTTAGCATCTCAAGCGAAACAGATATTTTACTCAAGGGAAAATGATGAATCGAGTTGGTATGTGGTTATGAAGGGTCCATGTAGAAGATACAGTGATGAGAAAGTGGAAGTTGGTCATGCAGATGTAGGACCATTGCCTTCGGATATTGATATGAGTATAGATGAAATAGCAGATGAGGCTGAGAATGTCAGATCAGATTGTGAAGGGATATACGTTTGAGTTATTTGATTAACTATTCTTGGTTTTGCATGACATATTGGTTGATTTCCTATTATGAAACAAATGTTTAATTTCGTTGATAGATTTTTTTTTTTATTTGGCAGATGGTGTTTGAGTTTGTCTGACTATGAATTAATTTTTGAGTTTCTATGGAGTTTGATTGTAGGATTGCAATGGCTGGACGGAAAAAGACAACAAAGAAAAGGAAGAACACTGCACGAGATGATGGAGTTGAATTCGTTGGCACCATATACCGACAGGAAGCAGAGCATGAGACACAGCCTGAGGCAGAGCATGAGACACAGCCTGAGGCAGAGCATGAGACACAGCAGGAGATGGATCATGAGACACAGCATGACACAGAGCAGGAGATGGATCATGAGACACAGCATGAGAAGGAGCATGACAAAGAGCATGAGACGCGGGTTGAGGAATCACAGCCTCAAGACACACAGTTTGGTGATGCAGAACGTGATAAGGATAGTGGAGAACAAGAACCCGACAAAGATACAGAAGCTGGCAATTCAAGTGATGAGGATACTGATAGGTTCAGCCCCAGAGTAAGAAACACAGAGGACCAACGAAGATGAAAGATATTGCGAGAGATCCTAATGCACGAATAAGAGTGGATTTCACTGAGCTTGGGGAACCATGTGGTCAAGGATCAGTTAAGCTCTCTTCATACTTAGGTCCCTTGGTAAGGGAACATGTTCCTGTGGTCATAGATGATTGGAGGAAAATTGGTGAGGAGCGGAAGACTGTTCTATGGAAATCTGTTAAGGTAATTGTATTCACTCACATACATAAATTAATTTGGTGTTATTAGTCTTATCTTTTATTGTTCTTTTAGTTGCGTTTTGAACTGGATGGAGAGTATGAGAAAGCAGCAGTTATGAAACAGATGGGATGCATATGGAGAGCCTCTAAATCACGCTTGGTGCCAGATCATTAAAGCACAAAACCACGCAGAGCGATTGAAGTTGCGACCCGACAATGTTCAGCTGGCAGAGTGGAGGAAATTTGTGAAAGATAAGACTAGTAAAGAGTTCAAGGTATGAAATTGTACTTAGTCAAATAGAGTTTTCATTGTACAGCATGATAACAGTTGTATATAGGCTGTTAGCGATTCATACAAGGAGAGGAGACGTAAGCAGATTCCTCACACATGTAGCCGTAAAAGAATGGTTAGATTGGCAGAAGATTTAGTAAGTGTATTCACTATGAACGAGCCTTAGTTAAAATTTTATTTTATTTGTAATTGTTTATTTTAAAGAGATCATGACTCATTATGCAGAAAAAAGATAGCTCAGATCCAACTGGAGTGACGAGACTGAATGTGTGGGTGAAGTCAAGAACAAAAAAGGATGGGACAGCAGTAAACACGGATGCTGCTGAAAAAATTGGAATGTCATCTATACAAACCTTATTCGCTATCTTTGTTCAATGTCTTATAGTTGAACTAGTTAAACATAACTCAAACATGTTTCAGGAAAAGGCGAATGAGGTTATTCAATCTGATCATCCTGGATCATCATCATCAAACCCAAAAGAAGACGCTCTTACTCAGATCTTAGGTCCTGACAATCCTGGACGCTTGAGGGCAATGGGTAGAGGAATGAGCATGAGCAAACTTGCTTTGTTCGAAGTGAAGAGCAAGTATGTGACTGAAATGCAACAGAATCAAAATCAGTTGAAAAAGCAGGTCCAAGATTTACAAGAGGCACTTGCTAAAATGAATAGTCGAGTAAGTGTGAAAGAGTAACAGGGCTTTGGTTCATGATTTGGAAAAAAATCTAACATTTTTCCTATGTAAATTTGCAGCGCCCAGACTCGGAAGAGGGTGAAAATTCAGGACAAAGGGTTAGTACTTGTGCAATAAGTTATCTTGATGAACTTGAACAGAATCTAACTGTGGTGTTGATATTTGTTTTGTAGAGTGTCAACACAAAGACACCGCAGCCTAAGTGTATTCTATATGATTGGTGTGACAAAGAATGCAAAGTAGCCGAGGGTCGTTTACTGTCTTCTGATTCAATGGAGTTTGTTAACAATGTTCCATTGGGACCTAATTCAGTTAAGGTGGTAGTGGAGACGGCTGTTGAAAAAGATGCATTTCTTTGGAGACCGGCGCCGAAAAATGTACACTATTGGTAAGGCTGTAGGAGAAACTGTTGCCTGGCCTCAGGATTCTGTTCTTGTCCTTGATGAGGAGTTCTCTCCAGATGACATTCCCGCAAATGTAAGGTTTTCATTCCTCATATCTGGATACTGTTCTTCTATTGTTTTCTAAAATCCAGTAATGTGTTTGTTTGACAGAGCCCAGAGAAAATTGAAAAGAACAAGTGCAAACTTCTACATTGGCTAACAGATGATGAAGAAACAGTTGCTGAAGGTCGTTGGGAGAGTCGTGATCCTAAAGCCTTGGTCGATGGCCTTCCTCTTGGACCAAATGCTGTGAAAGTATTTGTAGATGCGGTAACAGTACCTCATGCATTTCTTTGGCGGCCAACAGAAACTCGGTCAAACCTTAGTGACTGTTTGAAGTCGTTTGTAGCATGGCCAGTGAGCAGAGTTTTATTCGACAATTTGAACACAGAGTCACCACCTACACCATCTCTCCAAACGCAGTCTAACGTACACACTCCACCAGCTCCTGCTAAGATCTCAAAACCATTTTCTCAATCTCCTTCAACCTCTAAGAAGGTAAGAGTAAGTGTTATATTAGACAGTGGTGATTGTATAAGTGATAAAGTTTCTAATGCTTACTCTATTACTCACAATATTCGACTTCGTTTCCCTATACATATTGTGAAGGAGGGTCAGAAGTGCAAGCTGATGGACATTACCGGTAAGAAAGTAGTTGTTGCAGAAGGACGCTGGTCTTCGAACAACCCAGAACAGTTGGTGCATTTTGTTCCGTTAGGCAATAATGCAGTTCGTGTGTGGGTTGATGTCATCAAAGTGAATGATGCAATGGTTTGGAGGCCTACTTCTGCAATTGAGTGTATGGAGGATGCTATCGGTATTACTATAGCATGGCCTGAAGACAAAGTTGTGCTCGTTTGAGGTGGAATAAGAACTCTATGTTCTTCTACTTTCATTGCTTTAGACTTATGAACCTATGGTATTTCTTGCAAATCAGACTTCTGTTATTTCTTTGGAACTTAATTATGACGTTGTGTATTTCTATTATGGAGTAATGAAATTTCAAACTTGGTTTATTTCTTTATGAGAAATTCTTTTATTTTTGGTGAAGAATTACCTGATACGATCACAAAGTAGAAGCACAAAGTAGAAGCTACAATTTATATAAACGTAACTCAATATTATTGCTACTACAAATCATCAAGTAGCAATTGGACTAGTGCTACTACAAAGTAATTCATGGCTACAAAATATAGCTATTTTAAAATTATATATAGCAATCACAAAGTGTTACTACAAAAATTAATATCACAAGAATTAGTTGCTATAACTAAATTTAATACAACACAAAATAACAGCTGTTATAAGATTTTATATAGCACGAGTAATGTGTAATAAATAACTGTACCACAACGTCTGATTAGTGCTATTATAGGAGCCTTTAAGATAGCATTCAACAAAAACGCTATAGTATATAGGTACTCTATTATAGCGTCTCCTTTTATAGCATTTATGAAACCGCTATGAAAACCATATAATAGCGTTAACTGCATGCTATGAAAAGCCATATTTGTTGTAGTGTGATCTACATAAATAATAGTATTCTAGAGATATTTGGAATACAAATTCTTTGTTTAATATATCTTTATGAAATATTTAATAATCAGAATCTACACGTTACTATAAATCTAAAACATTTAGAAATCAAAATCTACACGTTACTATAAATCTAAAAACCTGTAGAAATCAAGTTCTACAGATTTACAGTCTTCTATGGATAAAAATAAGAGAAATTATTGGGTTCACCCCTAGGGATTATTACATATTTCACCCAACCAATATAATTCCGTTATTTCATATTCAGTATCTTTAAAAAAAGAAATAAAATATTGTTAAGTTGTATTATATTTTTAAACTAAAAATAAATTAAATATAAAATAATATTAATTGCAAACAAAAACACATTTAAAAAATATTTTTAATACCATCAACCAAATACTAAACCCTGAACCCTAAATCCTAAACACTAAACTTTTGGGTAAACCCTAAAGCTTTGGTAAATTCCAACCACTTGGATAAATTCTAAATCCTAGGGTTAGAATTTATCCACGGGTTAAGGATTTACCCAAGGTTTAGGGTTTAATATTTAGGGTATATGGTTTAGTATTTAGGGTTTAGTGTTTTGCTGATTGTGTTAAAAATATTTTTTTAAAAATCCAAAGATTTAGGAAATATCTAAGGGTTTAGGGTTTACCAAGGGTTTAGGGTTTCTAATATTTTGTTTTCTTTTTCTTAAAATATACTGAATAAGAAATAACAAAATCCTATTGGTTGGTAGGGGTGAAGCCAAGTATTTCTCTAAAAATAATCAGTTCCGAAAATTATGGGAAGAAAATATTTGGAAATATTCAGTTTCCATATATGAAAAATGTTTTTTCAGAAAAACGTTACTAATTGTAGTTACAAATTCAAAATTTAAAATTTGTTATTAATTGTGATTATAAATTTAAATATTTTTTTGTCCTATGTTATTTTTATTTTAATTATTATAATACATTTTATTATAATATTAAATATCTCTCAATACATTATAATGATTTCTTAATTTTAGTTACGAATTTAATATTAAAATTTAGATTTATTAATCGTAGTTACGAATTTGAAATTAAAGTTTTAAGGGCATCATTGCCGTTTTGAAAATAATTAATATAATGAAACATAAAATATATGAGATTGATTTAATAGAACATAGTTATCATTTTTTTGTTTGGAAAAACAAAATTTCCAAGTATATTGACTGGCAGTCCTTTTTGGGGGGGTTTATTTAGAACATCACAATCGGGAGTTTTAGGTATTGTAAAACTTCGGGAAACTTCAATCTCATTTAAAATATTTCAGACTAGACTTTTTGTATTTTTTAAATATTTATAACTAAATAATATGTATTTTGAAAACCCCATGTAAAATACTACCATTTGTGATTTTAATCTTGGGCCCCCTTTAATCTTTGTCCATTTTGTATATTTTTATTTTATTTTTAAAATCAAATATAATATAGAAGACAAACACAGTATAAAAAGTATAATATATATCAGTCTTGAATTCGGTGAAATAGTATTCCCGTGAACGAAATTCTGACAATTGACAGATATTCGTAACTTGTAGTTGTACCACTTAACTTAAATATTCTTCATATTAGACATAAGTGTATGGAAATTATGTTGTTCCATGACATGGCACAATTATTCTTCTTCCCTAATTTGATATTCAGACAGACCAAGTGACATCCACCGACCGGAATGTTTTCTTCTGAGAGTTCAATGAATCTGATTTTTGGTTGATCTTTAAGCTAAAACTACTAGGATTACGTATCCAAAATAACTTTTTTAAGAATTAAACTGTAATTAAATGACTAACTGGTGTTATTTCTTGAAAATAACGACACTCCTAAGATCTTTTGATTGTTGGAGATGGGTATATCCTTGTCTTTCTTAAATTATATTGACCCATTTAATAAATGAAAATCGATAAAAAATAAAAATTTAACAGAGAAAAGAAAGCAGTGTAGAAAATAAAGTTGGCGATAAAAGAAAAAAAAGAAATCTAGAAAGAAAAGTATGAGAGAAAAGAAGAGAAATTGAAGTGTCTTATTCATTGAGCAATAGATCATTTATATAAGATTACAATAGCTTGGAGACAAAGTCTAATTTGAAATAGAGAATAAGTATATCTAGGACTTTCCATATGGACATCATCACAATATTCATAACACTTCTCCTTGATGTTCATCATGTCAAAGTGCTTTCAAAATACCGTAGATGTTGCCTCGTTAAAAACCTCACCGGAAAAACCCAATGGAGAAAACCATGGTTAAGGAAAAAAGAGTGCAACGTGTAATGACTTCTCCTCGTGTGTACATACGTTAAGATCTTTAAGATGAGACAATCTGATCAGGTGAACTAACTTCTTCAAAGTAGCTGCGAGTATCGTCTTCGTGAATAAATCAACCAAATTTTCAGGTGAGCAAATTTGTAGAACACGAACATCGCCGTTCTTCTGCAATGCATGAGTCTTCCTCTGGCTTCGACATTTTCTTTACTTCTCTTGATTTGAAAGACTTTAAATCAGTGATAGACTTTCAACTTTGAAACTCTAATACTCCTTTCGTGTGTGTATTATTTATGTGTTCTTTGTGCCTCATTAAAACCTCGTCATGGAAAAACCTAGTAGGATAAAAACCAAGATAAGGAAAAAGAGTACAACCATACACATTTTCATATTTCTTCCTCTCAAAGCAATATCTTCTGGATATACATTCCAATCAAATAAATTTTCTTTGAAATTGAGAATATTATAATAAACTCTTTCCAATAGAGTATTCAAGATCTATGGTCTTCTGGTCCACAATTCTCATTTGATATAGACAATAGTTTCTTAGTCTATTTCGATTTCGAGCCAAATATCTTACACACTGTCTTCTAGAAATTCATCTCGTACATACGAGTTATTCATTCATAACTATAAAAGTTACTATTATGATTTTCTTTCTTGTCATATGAAATTACATCTTTCAGTTATGAAAGAGATTAGTAACTTGCTCAAATAACAGTCTTAAATATGGTACTTAAGAATCAGTCATATATATGATCATCTTAAAAATATTTAAGGATATTTTAAGATAACATCTCTTATTCTAAATGTCTAGTTTGGAACATATTAGTCTTTTCAAGATCTTTCTTCCAAACAAACAATTTGTTATAACTCTTCAAGAGTTTGGATTGTATTCAAATCAATGATTCTATTGATATCTTGATTAATACAAATGGATGTACTCATTGACTTATAATATTTCATATATCCCATAACACATATTTTGCTCGAATAGTTAGAGTTCCCGGGAACATAATTTTGATATCATCAATCCTTCATGGATTCTAACTTTCAGGGATTATCATTTTTAGTGGGTTGTATAATTCAAGTTCTTCCTTTATTGCGAGACTTATAAGGAACTTGAAAGTAGTTGCATCTACCACATGAGACTATGTCTCTTCATAATCAATTCAATATTGATATTTTTCTGGTGCAATGACTCATTCTATCCACTTGTTTTACACCTTCTAGTGTATGGATTACTGGTCCAAATATTTCTCTCTTTCACAAGAGTTTGTATCTTTGTCTATTGCTTCTTTCTGATTTGGCCAATCATTTATTTATGTACACTTTTCAATAGAATTTATCTCCTGACCTCTTTCTCTTCACCACATCAACTGCTACATTGCATGCATAAGTATTCACGACGTTGATTTGATATCAGTTCCATATTGTTCCAGACATGACATAGCTATTTGAGATTTCTTTATTCTCGGGTACCTGAATTTCTTTCTTGTCATATTTTCTATCTCTTTTAGAGATCCTTAATATTTCATTCTTCGATTCTGCCATTCTCATTCATGCTCATTTTCTTTTCTGAAGACAACTATAAGTATTGGAACCAATAGGTCTGTCACACTTCAGGTGCTCTTTAGACTCATTAGCATTTTGATATTTTCTTTCTCGGACATTCATTTTAACTGGAGCATTTACAACTGGTACTTGTGACTTAATCACTTTTTTAGGGTTAGTAAATGAATCTGGCAACTCATATATCAATCTTTGTAATAGAATTATCTCCATACATTCATTTTTGACTTTCATTCACGCTTTTTAGTCCGATGATCAATGATAATTCATTTTAACTCACACATTCTCTAGCTGTTTATTTTCTCTCCCTTATATTGGATAGACTAACTTTGAGTCTTTTAATAAATCTTATAAAATCTTCTAAATTTTATCATCAATGGAGATCATATCCAACATATTCATAAGCTCTTTTGAGGTCCCATCTTTTAGCGGTGTAGTGGAACAAGTACCAACTTATCCAAATTTTCTAGATGGGGATCTTTGGTTCCTGACCCAAAACCAATTTGATGGGGAGAATTCTCAATTACTCTATGGCATTAATGCGAATCAATGCTGCTGCGTCTTACTTATGAACATTATAGTTACAAGATGTTCGTCATGTATCTTTCACATGCATGAAATAGTCACAAAAATCTTGCGAATTCTCCACTGTTAAATTAGTCTTGCAAACATTAGGTTGCAGATCAAGGACAAGGATACATATGACTTTTTTGTCGATGCATTTACTAGCATTCTCTTTAAATTGAATTTACATTATTTTCTTCTTTGTCACGTTACCCTCAATCAAAACCCCCATATTGTTTTAACTTGATATTGATCCCATAAAAATAAAGTGTAATAGTTGGTCTCTGTGGATTCGATCCTAAAGTGCTACCTCGACATACCATTCGATTGTGGTAGTGTACATTAAGTTAATTGGTGTGCGTATACACGTAATATCAATTTGGCGCCATTGCCGGAGACCATCTTTTTTACCTTTATTTTTTGGTTATTTATTTAGTCTAAGACCTCTAACTTGCTCTTTTCTCTTTGTTGCAGCTAATGTTTCAGGTGCATGACCAGTAGACATACTCGGAGCAACGCACAAGGACATTTAGTTACACTCAGCAACCAGGAGCTCGCAAGGTTAGAAAGACAGAACAGACAACAACCAAGGCCAACCAACACCACCATGGGTGATCACGGCCACTGGCATGATCTCTCTGCAGCAATGTAACTGATGCAACAACAGATGCTTCAGATGCATCAGACCATCCAAGCTCAACAGGATGCTGCTCTAACAGGCTGCTCTCGCGCAGCAGGAACAGGCGGCGCAGACTGTTCCGATCGGGGAGAGAAACCTTCCGCTTAACATCCCTACTACGCGCTCTGCCATTGTTCCTCCACTCTGCACCAACCAGGACTTCGAGATCAAGCCTACTTTGATTGATCTGGTGCAGAGAAAAGTATTCTCTGGTCTCTCTGCAGAAATTCCAATGGAGCATATTGAGAGTTTCAAAAAAGTCTGCAGTTTCACTCGTGCGAATGCTGTGCCACCAGATTACATCAAGTGCATGCTATTCCCATTCTCTCTTGATGGAAAAACTGTATGGTGGTTGAACTCCCTCCCTACCGGTTCTCTCACTTCATGGGAACATGTCCGATCAGCGTTCCTCGGCCATTTCTACTCTAAGACAAGAACATTTGCATTGAGGAACAAGATCACCTCATTCAGACAGCTCCATGACAAGCCTTTTTGCGACGCATGGGAGTGCTTCAATGACTACCGCAGAGAATGCCCTCACCATGGATTTGATGATGATTACCTTCTGGGCATTTTATATCATGGTGTGGACTTGAAATACCAAGGTTCTCTAAACTCTTCGAGCAATGGAGACTTCATGACCCAGACCACTGATGGAGCATTTAAGCAGATTGAGAACATGGCAGCTAGCTCAGTCAATGAGAATCAGGAGAGTAACCGCTCCAAGAAAGGGAACAATTTAGACAACCAAAAAATTGACGAGCTGACAATTAAGGTCGATCAGCTACTGAAGAACAACCATGCACAAGGATCTGGGTATCAGAACACCTTCCCACAAAACCAGCAACAGTCGCAGAACAATCAGCAAGCTGTTACAGCCGCGAGTGTTCCAAAAGATGAGCTGAAAAACCTCAACATCATGATGCAACAGATGCTTCAGAGCCAGCAGATTCAGGTCAAGGCACTGAATCAGGTTACCACATATATCAACACCAGGATGGACAGCATGTTCACCGACCTGAATACAAAATATGATGCTGTGAGCAACCACATAAAGAGGATGGATGTTCAACTTACTCAAACTTCTGAAACTGTTAAGAGGTTTGCAAGGGATGCTCCCTGGAAAAACTGATAATCCTAGGACTGTTCACTGTAATGCAACAAAGCTGAGATGTGAGGAACCCGAGGAAAGAGAAACGGAGCAGCTGTTCGCTGGGACTGCTTTAGGCGCAGAGGAGAGAACATAGGAGCCTGCTAGCTCCGAAACGACTATTCCCGACGAATCTGCTGAGATTCCACCGGTGCGAGTCTATGTTCCTAAGATTTCCTATCCGATTCCACCTAGATATCTGAAGGTGTTTCCTGTGAGGGATTAAACTCACCTCCTAGATTTTAGATCAGGTTAAGATTAGGGAAAGATTACGTGGGCTGAATCCCGTAATAACTTGTAGAATGAATGAATGATTTTATTGATGATTCTTGTAAAGAATTTGTTTACAAAGGATGTTTATAATGATTACAAAGAAAGCAAAGTATTTGTAAGCTTGTGCGTATCAAGGGTTGAATGAATGTCTTTTTCTTGATTGACTTCTTCTTTAAATAGCCTCAGGCTCCATTTGATCGCCACCAACTGGTTCCCGAGATCCCCTCCGTGATTGGAGGGATTTGTAACAGCTTCCCTTTGACCGGGTCCTGCGCCTACTTACACGTCCACGAGCTGCCTCCTTTCCGTGACCTCTCTAGCGAACATCCTTAGCTCACAGCCTCCGGCTCTAGCTTAGCTGCTTTTGAAGATTGAATTTGTGATGGGCCTATCGCGGCCCGTTATCTTTTTCCATTATTCATCATAGCTATTGGGCCATATTTGGGCCCAACAGTTGCCCCGAGCTTTCGAGAGACGATTTGTCATCTCGGGAGCTAAACCTAGCCGCCCAACCTAGATTTTCTTGTTGAGATAATGATTATCAGTTATCTCAATCGTAGATATTCTTTGCTCAATCGGACGGCTGTAGTTACATTTAACGAGATCGACGGTTCAGATTAAAAAGAATTTGAAATATAGTTTCCGATTTTCGAGACGTGATGGGATATAAAGCTGCATGTATTAACTGCTTCTCTCTCCACTTTCTCTACGCTTCTCGACGGTTTCCAAGGTAACTTCCCTTCTCTCTTTTTATTTTACTGCATTTTCTTTTTTCTTTTTTATCTCTGCTTCTTGATCGAACCTGTTCTTCACCCCTAACTTCTTTAGAGATTCCATTCTTGCTCGACTTAGCTCGATTCTTCCCCTTTCGTTTTATTTCTTTTTACCCTTTACTTATCATGAGTCAAAAGGAAGGCTCCGGTGAGATTCAAATCTCTGCTTCCGGTGCTCGTATCATGAAGGTTAAGCAAGAAGCCGGCAAAAAGATGAAGAAGGATGCCAAGAAGAAGAAGGTTAAAGACTCAATTGGAGCGAGAGTCAAGAGGATGAAGAAGAAAGATGGCTAGAGCACCTCCTCTGGACCTCACTCTCCCTCGCTATTGAAGAGTCAGGATGTCGTTAACCTCGTCGTCCAAGCTCACGGCAAGAATAATCTAGCCAGGGCTTGTACTGACGATGAAACCCCTGAAACCGTTCCGGAGGGTTGGTTCTGTTTTCACGAGAAATATATCTCGAAGTGTCATCTTAGGTTCCCTCTCCCAACCCTCTTGCTAGATCTCCTAGATCACTATCAACTGGCCCTTTCCCAACTTTGCCCCTCGGTTATCCGAGTGATAAACGGGTTCATCACCAGGGCTAAGGAAGAAGGAATTATCGTAGGGTTGACCGAGCTGATGAGTCTGTTCCTGATAAAGGAGAGCTCTACTAAGGATGGCGGAAGCAGGACCTATTACCTCCCCTGTCGTCCAGGGCTAGGCATTTTTAAGTTTACGGCCAGTGATGATGACTGGCGGAAGAAGTATTTCTTTGTCAAGATTGACCCTTCGACGGTCCCTATAGGCCGAGCCCTCAGGACCTCTTGGTCTGACATTTCTGGTTAGGATTTTAGGGATGTGTTTGCGTATTCATTTTTGCTTATCGTGATTTGCTAACCCCCTTTGATTCTTCTTGCAGAGATTGAGGACCCTGTCAAGTTATCCGGTAAACTCACCAGAGCTCTCTATAGGAAGCTGCAGCACAGCCCTAATACCTAGGGAGCTTATACTACTACGAGAGTCGGATCAGCTAGGTTCCCTGAACGATACAAGGCTTCCTTTCCTGATTCAGTTACGGTTGCTGGTTTAGAAGGTAACCTTCTTTTATTGATTTCAGATTTTTAATGCTTGAATTTGTCTTTTGGGATTAAAGATTCTCCTTTTGATTCAGTTTCTGAAGGTGAATCGATATTCTCAGTCTCATCGGGAGCTAGTACCTCAGAAAGGACTCAGTCACACAAGATGCCTATCCAGCCCTCGTTCTGTTCCGGGGGTAGATCGACCAGAGCTGCCAGATCATCTCGAGGAAGTGACAAGAATCAAGGAGGATCCTTCCTCAGCACGGTGAAGGATGTAAGACCCGAACCTGGCCGGCTAGGCCGCGGTCGATGCCTCACGTCGCTCAGTCCACACACTGACCGAACCACTCAATTTTTCGATCTTTATCTGTACTTTCGCCTAAGGGCGAAGTCTATCTTAGACCTTAGCTTAAGACTACCTTAGTCATTCCCTAGCTTAGATCTTTTCAACTTATGCACAGCGGAATATTCTTTACTTAACCATTGGTCTAAAACCAATCTAACACTGGTCAGATCGAATCACCTTAGCCATGGTCAGTATACACAACTACTACCAGCTCCAAGGTTGATCCCGAACCTAATCCAGATCATACAATAACCGAGGTTCCATTCCCCTAACCATTATATCTAGATCTATGCAATATTGCTAGATCATACCTTTGCCACATCCATGGAGCTTGATAGCTCTTTGTCTCAACTGAACCACTTCACTTGAGGTTCCCAACTCTCTTCCAGCTGATCGAGCTGCGAGGTAGCTTTGCCTAGCTCCCCGTCCACTCGTCCAACTCCCTTATACCTGTATAAACTCTCCCCCTAGGTACTTAGTCATTCAACCAACCATCCCCACAGACCAAGTATCTTTGGGAAGTCTTCAGCTGCAAAACCAACCACAAGCAAACATGCTCCAAAAACTAATTAAAATTCATGATAATTCATGATAATTCATAACTAAGAGAATGGTCAAGTCAGATTTCTCAGAACTGGCCTCGATCATACTGATCTCGCCCATGAACAGCCCATATGGCCATAACTGACCACCTCTAAATCAATGAGATAAAACTAATCTTTCACCATGATAATTCATGATAAATACCCATTAAGAGATATTTGAAGTCGGATCCTAACAATTCCTTCAGGAACTATCAGATCTCCACTTACCTGCCCAACCAAGGCCATGAGAGATTTCTCTGAACCGGCCACTCCCTGGTTCAGTACCTCCATGTCTGAACAACATAGAATAAGATTAACAATTCCCACCAGTTCCTGAGTCAATCAACCAACCACCCCCACATGACTCAGAACTGATGAGTCTTCACACATACCTAACCGGCTATGGAACCATGTCCCAATGAACCTGGTCAGTCTTGCTCTTCTTCATGGCTCTCAGCCAATCCTGTACCAACCCAAGGTTGATACCTATCATACCATATGATTCCATTACCTCATTGCCACGGCCTGAAGCCATTGGTAATGCAAAACCATAGATCAGGTTCACTCATGAACCACCATGAATCACTAGTTGCTGTATAGCATCTAATTACCATCCCATATGGATGAATTAGTTCAACTATGATCCGCCCTTTCTCCAGAGTCCTGTATCCATACAATACATCACAATATATGGTCTCCAAGGGCGTGCCATACTTGGCCTCATATGCACCTCAAGAGACACCAACATAAACCACAAAGTAATCATATGTACATGTTACCTTATACTTGATCTTACTAGATCTTGTGCTTCCTGTATCATGTCCGGCCATGCTCCTCCATTGCACGCCTCTATCATGCCTTATCATATACTTCCAGTATTGATAAGATCCAACCATGGGTCGCACCCATCATCCCTTTCATGGAACTTCCATGAAACCAGTTTCTGCACTGCATCCACCTTCAAGGCTGTCTTGGCCTTTGGGAGTGGAGTCCGGCCTTCTCCATTCTCTTCTGACCATTTGCGTGTGTCCCTAAGACACAGAGGAAGCCTAGGGTGTGTTCATCCATGATCAAACACCACCCAAGGGTCGTCCATCACTTCTCACTTCAGTGGCCATGAAACTGCCTTTCTACACACCACTGCCCTTAAAGCTGCTCTTGGACTTTGAGAGTGAATCCGGTCATCTCTCTTCTTCCCTGGCTATTTGGATATATAGTAAGGATGTAGAGGAAGCCTGTGGCGTGGTAAACCATAATCAAAACACACCAGAGGGTCGTTCTCAACTCCCCTCTTGATTGCCATCAAAACTGCCTCTTTGTTGCCTTCAAGCCTCTCTTGGTCTTGGATTGTGTAATCCGACCATCTCTCTGTTTTTTTTCTGTTTTTTCTTTGTGTTTCAGGAAGAAGAATGAAGCCCTGACGTGCCTGCAAAGGCACGGACTTGCCTGATATATATAGAAGAAGGGGTGGTTACTTCTTAACCATTGCATCCCTTCATTAACATTTCTGGCCATTGATTTAATCAATGGTCCAGATCACACCTGTTCGCCTATGGCAGTTACCAGACGTCCCTGATAGCCCTAACAGCCTCTAGACATGTCACAAACAAGTCCTAGCTGGTTGCCCAAGCCCCTGGTCTGATCCCAAGTGCCCACCGGCTCACCGACACACCTGGGTGGTCCACATGGTCCGACCACTGTCCGGACCTGGCCCAACTGCCCAACCAAGGCCATGATACCCTTATGTTTAGGTCACATGACCTGACTGGTTCGTCTCCTTGTACCATGGTCGATCCTAATGATCATATCCAGGATCGGGGACATGACAAAGGATGTCCTTGATGATGGAGGCTCTGCTCCTGTCAAAGATGCCAGTCGCTCCGAGCCCAAGGTTCAGGAAGTTGTCCCTTACTCCGAGGTCCCGGAGGTGGAAGCTGACCCTCAAATAGTGAAGGATACTCATGAGTTTGAGCTTCCGAGGAGCAAGAGAGGTCCAGAACTGACCAGGTTGACAGACAATCCAGGTCTTCCTCTTCTTCCTCTAGAGGAGGAACCGTCGGCTGGAACTTCACTCACTCGAAGCCTGGATCAGTCTTGGATGACTCGTGGGGTTTGGCTACGGTGATGAGGCACATGAAGAGAACCGGGTGCGCCCTCCCTTCGATCACCAATCTCAGAACAAAGAGAAGTACGTTGAGATGCCCATTGCATGGGTCAGGTATGGTTTTTTATTTTAGTCTTTTAACTTTATCCTCTTTGGAAGATGTTTATTAAATTATTGTTTTCGTTTTCGTAGCTGGCTGGAGCTATCAACAGGGCTCAGTTCAGGTTTGAGGAAACTGTGCACAATGCCCCTAATGCTGGTGAGCTAGCTTAGGTTACTGAGCTAGTCAGAGCTACTAAGATGGAGCTTGATCAGGCTCGGGTTCAGGTCTCTGAACTTCAAGCTGAGGTCAAGAGACTTGGCTCCAAGGCCGACATTCAGCAAGGGAAGATCGAGAGTCAAACGATGGATATCCAGGTGAAGGGTAGGAAGATCGCTGAGTTGGAGTCTGCTCGGAAGATAGCCGAGTATCAGGTCAAGGAACTGATTGCTTCGTTTCAAGACAACCAGAGGAACAAGGAACCTGAGGTCAAGCTAGCCGTTAGGAGAGGGAAAAAGGAGGTAGCTGACGCTTACAACAAGGTCTTGGTTTCCGTCAAGGATAATTTCTACAAGAAGAAGGATGAAGTCGATCTTTTGATTTATGCTCAAGAACTTCAGGCTAATACTGAGCTCCTGAAGGACATGCTGAACAACGAGATCAAGAGTGCTGAAGAGGAGTATAACCGCTTGGTGACTATGATGCCGGAGGCAGTTGCTGCGTACGAAAAGGCTCAAGTCTCAGACTTCTCGATCAGCAAGCTCCCTCTTCCTCAACTCTCTGAGAGCTCAGGTACTTTTGAGACCAATATGTTTAATCTCTCTTTTTTTGGGGAGTACGGTTCTAACTTAGGCTTGGTGGGTTCTTACTCAGCCCCAGTTGAAGCCACCCCGGGAGATGACGACAAGGAAATGGAGGAAGAGGTTCCTGACAAGGAAGATGATCCAGTTGATGAGGAGGCTGAGAAGAGCTCAGGTGATAAGGAAGTTTAAGAGCTGAGGCTCTTTTGTTTGCTTTTAGGATTTCTGCCCAATGGGTTTTATTTCATTTTCTTTTAAGACTTATAGCCTGAGGAGACATTTAAACCTTTGTTCGTGTTAAGGTCTTTTGAACTTTGTTAGCCTGAGGAGGCTTTTAAACCTTTATTTATCTAAACTTGGTTTTTAGCTTCGTTCCAAGTCTTTTGATTTGACTTAGTCGTTTCTTCGGATTTTTGTGATAAGTCTTGACGACTTGGATTGTATCTGGCTCTTTAAGAGGAGTTCCTGAAATATCAAGGTTAGCTCAAGGTTTTTAGGAGCCTGAGTTCGGTTTGGGGCTTTCTTTTGAGAATGGTTCATGGGAACCTGAATTCATTTGTGGGATTTTAAGACCCTTTGAAACTTGCTTAGGATTTTAAGACCTTTTGAGATTTGATAAGGATTTTAAGACCTTTGTTAAGAATTTCAAGACCTTAGGTTCAGATCCGTGGATACCTGACTTTGTTTGAAGGATTTTAAGACCTTGGTGGTTTCTAAGGATTTTAAGACCTTAGGTTTAAGTTTATCAAATTTGATTTCGTTTGAAGGATTTTAAGACCTTCGAGATTATTAAGGATTTTAAGACCTTAGGTTCAGGTTCTTGGAGACCTGAGTTGATCCGAAGGGTTTTAAGACCTTAGGCCCGTGTTTGTAGGGACCTGAATTTTTAAAGAGTCGAGGTATCGAAGATAATTGCTTTATTGATAATCGAATACATGGAATCGTAATAATAATATAATCCCCTGTGGGCTATGTGATTCTAATCAGACGTATGCCCCCTTTGGTCGTGATGAACAGAGTGTTGAAATGAGGTTGGGGCTGCACTCATGACGGAGTTGCCTACGTACCCAGTCAAGGGATCAAGCCTAACGTAGTTCGAGAAATTTAGGTACCTAATGATAGTATCTTTTGAGATTCGTGGCGGTCCACGATCTGATTTCAGGTACCCCGGTTCGCACCTTTTGGAGCTTGTAAACGCCAGGTCGTACCACATGGATGATCCGGTAGGGACCCTCCCAGTTGGTTCCTAACTTCCCAGCATCTGGTTCCTTGGTTCCTTCGAAAACTTTCCTAAGTACTAGGTCACCTACAGCGAACTGTCGGGGCCTGACTTTGGAGTTGTACTGTCGTGCCATTGCTTGCTGATAGTTTTGAATGCGAAGCAGAGCTCGGTCCCGTCTTTCCTCGATTAGATCGAGGCTGTCCGTCAGGAGCTGGTCATTAGCTGCAGGATCGGACGTACAGAGTTCCCGGCGGAGGCTACCAGCAATGGTTTCGGCTGGGACGACAGCTTCCATCCCGTAGGCTAAGGAGAAAGGGGTTTCTTCTGTAGCCTTTTGTGGGGTGGTTCGACATGCCCATAGTACTTCAGGTAACTTCTCTGACCAGAGTTCCTTCTGGGTTCCAAGGCGTTTCTTGAGGTTTGCTAATACTGATTTATTAGCAGCCTCCGCCTGGCAGTTTCCTTGAGGGCGTCGAGGTGTTGAGAAGGTCAGGTGGATATTCCATTTGTCACAAAAACTTTAAAGTCGTGAGATATGAATTGCCCTCCATTGTCAGTCACGATTTCGTATGGGACGCCGTGTCTACACACGATGTCTTTCCACACAAATCGTTCGACCTCGAATCTGGTTACCTGTTGGAAAGTTTCAGCCTCAATCCATTTCATGAAGTAGTCTGTTAGGACTAAGAGAAAGCATAGCTTCTTCTTTCCACTTCCTGACGCTACTAGTGGTCCTACGATGTCCATGGACCACCTCATAAACGGGTAAGGAGCGGATATGTTGGATAGCTTTTCCGCAGGTTGGTGTATAATCGGTGCATGCCTCTGGCATTTGTCGCATGAGGAAGAGTAGACCTCACAGTCTGCAATAATGGTAGGCCAGAAATAGCCCTGTCTTTTGATTCGGATAGCTAGAGCTCTGCCACCGGAGTGGTTTTCACAGGAGCCGTCGTGCATTTCCTTCATGAGTTTCATAGCAACGAGGCCATGAACACATTTTAGGTAAGGTCCGGAAACGCTTCGTTTGTGGAGGGCAGAATTGATTATGCAGTATCTTGCGCTCAATGCTTTGAGTTTTCGAGCCTCCCACTTATTGGGTGGAGTCTTTCCCTCCAGGATGTATTGCATGATTGGTGTTCTCCAGTCCTCTCTCCCTACAACTTTGTTATAAAGGGACGAGGGAGGTTCTTGTTCAGGACCTGGTGTCGTGGTGCCCCCGGAGATATTCGTAGGATTAGGCTCCAAGGAGTCTGAATTCTGAGGAATATCTCCATTTTCCCCGTTATTCTCCGGGGTCTGGATGGTGCCCCCAGATGAATTTTTGAGAGCTGAGCGACTTATAGTTTTGACTCTGCAGACGATTGGGTCCAAGGTCTGGATGGTGCCCCCGGAGGTATTCGTAGGATTTAGCTCCTGGGAGTCTGAATTCCGGGGAATACCTTCATTTTTGTCGTTGTTCTCCGTGTTTTGGATCGTGTTCCCGGAGGTATGCTTTTTAAGGCTACGTATTTTGGCTTTTGGGAACCAGAATGTTGTGAGAACTTGGGTAGCTACCGTTTCAGGGTAGTTACCTTCGGTTTGCTCTTTTGGCTTGCTGTCTATCTCAGCTTTAGTAGCTATGTCGATACTCGGCTTTTTTGATTCCTTCTACGGGTATGATCCGTTTTACGAGGGGATCTGATGTGGAGGCTAAAGCAGCCAACGCATCTGCTGAGGAGTTCTCTCCTCTTGGGATCCTTGTCAGCTCGAACTTGTCGAACTGCTTAGTGTGGTTTTGGACGACTTCGAGATATGCCCCCATTCTTTCGTCCTTCGTTTCGTATTCTCCGTGAAACTGGCTAGCTACTAGCTGTGAATCACTATAAGCGTTTAGCTCTCGAATTTCGAGGCTCAGGGCGAGTTTCAACCCTGCGATTAGTGCTTCATATTCAGCCTCATTGTTTGAGGCGCTGAATCCGAGCCTATAGGACTGCTCGATGGTTTCTCCAGTTGAAGAAGTTAGCTTTAGCCCGACACCGGAGCCTTGTTTTGACGAGGCTCCGTCGACATACAGGCTCCACTTCGGAGCTTCCATTTCCGAGTCTAATTGCTCAGATGTTAGCTCAATGATAAAATCGGCAAGGACCTGAGCCTTTGCTGCTGCTCGAGGTCTGTACTCGGTGTCGTATTCACTGAGCTCTATGGCCCATTTAGCCAATCGTCCTGACTGGCTGGGATTGTGCAATATCATTCGTAATGGTTGTGACGTCATTACGATGATCGAGTGCGATTGGAAGTAGGGTCGTAATTTCCTGGCAGCTGTTACGACCGCTAGTGCTAATTTTTCCATAGTAGGGTACCTTGTTTCGGCGTCTATCAAACTCTTGCTAGTGTAATAGACAGGTCTCTGTTCGTTTTGTTCCTCTCGTACTAGCACGCCACTAACTGCAGCGGTTGATACGGCGAGGTACAGATACAGTGGCTCTCCTATTACTGGTTTGGACAGGATCGGAGGTTCGGAGAGGTAAGCTTTTAATTGCTTGAAAGCTTCCTCACATTTCTCGTCCCATAAGAACTTCTTATTATTTCTTAGAAGTTTATAGAATGGGAGGCACTTATCGGTTGACCTGGATATGAATCGATTTAATGCTGCGATTCGTCCGGTCAATCTATGTACCTCTCTGGTTGTCTTAGGTGACGGCATTTCCAGAAAGGTTGCTATCTGCTGCGGGTTGGCTTCAATGCCTCTTTCGGTTATGAGGTAGCCTAGGAACTCGCCTGAGGGTACCCCGAAGGTACATTTAGTGGGATTGAGCTTCATATCGTACTTGTTAAGGATATCGAAGCATTCCCTTAAGTGGGAGATATGGTCTTCTCCAGCTGAGGATTTGACTAGCATATCTTCAATATAGACCTCCATGGTTTTTCCGAGTTGTCCAGCAAACATCTTATTTACTAGCCTCTGATAGGTAGCTCCTGCGTTCTTTAACCCGAATGACATAACCTTGTAGCAATAGGTTCCTCGTTCGGTTATGAATGCAGTTTTTTCTTGATCCTCAGGATCCATCATGATTTGGTTGTACCCTGAGAAGGCATCCATGAAGGACAGGAGTCGATGGCCAGTTGTTGCTTCAACCAGGCGGTCGATGTGAGGTAACGGGAAGCTGTCTTTAGGAAAAGCCTTGTTTAGGTCGGTGAAATCTATACAGATTCTCCATTACCCGTTTTTCTTGTTTACAACTACCGGGTTAGCTAACCAGTCAGGGTAGTGCACCTCTCGAATGGACCCAGCTTTCGTAAGTCGGTCAACTTCGTCGTTAACAGCTTGAGCCTTTTCGAGGCCTAGCTTGCGACGCTTTTGTTTGATCGGTTTGAAAGTGGGGTCTACTCTCAGTTTATGGGTGGTGACGTTTGGATCTATACCTTTCATGTCACTGGTGGTCCATGCGAAGGTTTTGACATTGCTTTTTAAGAAGTCAATGAGCTCCTTTTTGGTCTCAAGAGGTAGCTCAGATCCGATGCTTACCTGTCTTTCAGGATTTGAGTCGTCGATGCAAACTTTTTCGGTGAGGTTCCTAGGGGGACCTCGAATATTTTGTTGCATCTCACGACCCTCCTGGATCTGTAATTGCTATTGGGGGGATTTTTTGAGGATTTCGAATCCTCCCAGGTAACATATCCTGGAGATCTTCTGGCTACCATGTACGGTAGTTATTCCTTCAGGTGTTGGGAATTTCACACATTGATGATAAGTCGAGGCTACTGCTCTCATCTTGTGAATCCAGGGTCTTCCTAGGATTGCATGGAACAGGGAAGGTCTGTCGATGACTACTAAATTGGTCATTTTCATTACTCCGCCAGCTATGATTGGGAGCTTGATAGTTCCCAATGAGGTAGCTGTTTCTCCGGAAAAGCCTACGAGATTAGCTTTTTGGCCAATAATTTCGTAGTCGTCTATTTCCATCCCTTTCAGGGTGTTGTAGAAAATAAGGTCAACAGAGCTTCCTGTGTCTATCATAAGTTTAGGCACCTCGTATCCTGCGATGTTCAGGGTGACGATCAGGACATCATCGTGAGGTCTGTCAAGGTTTGATGTCTCACTTTCCCAGAAAGAAATCTTAGTATTGGACTCGGGGTTGGAAGGCTTAGGTCCAGTGTTAGACACAGCTTTGGTACGTGATTTTTAATAAAATTAACGGAGTCTTGACATATGTCGGATCCTCCAAGGATACAGTCCACCCTCAAGTCGGGGCTCGATTGAGGTGACGGTTTGCTCAGGAGAGCCTCGATTTGTAGGCTTTTTCCTTGGGGGAATTTTCCAAGGATCATATCGACTCTTTTCTTGGGAGCTGGAGGTGGCAAATCTGTCTCCTTCTCGGGTGACCTTTCGCGTTTTGGAGAGGTATCCCTGGGACCTCTTTTCTGATAGGGCGGTGGCTTTTTAAGGTCCACGTCCTTTATTTCTCCGGCTGCGAATTTAGCTGCCAGCTGTCGTTGGAGGTCTCAACATTCCTCAGTTGAGTGCCCTTCTCGATCATGATAGGAACAATGTTTGTTCTTATCAAAGCCTTTTGACCAGGGAGCTTTGGTTGTCGTGGCGACAGGTTTCTCTTCCTTATCTTCCTCGACTGCATAAGAATGCTCTCCCTGATTCTGATTGTTTCGGAAGTTCCCCTTTTTATGAGGTCCCTTTGTCTCTGGAGATTCACCTTTCGAGTGATTCTGAGGTTTCTTATGGAGTTTATCCAGTGCAGCTGTCTCTTCCTCTAAAGTAACATATCTGGTGGCTTTATGAAGAGCATCATCGATAGTCGGGGGAGGATTGAGTGTTAGCTCCGACCAAAATTCCGATTTATACCACAGACCTCTTCTAAGGGCCTCGATGGCGAGTGGTCGTTGGGGTTTGAGAGCTTAGTTCTTACTGCTCTGAATTTCTCGATGTAGACTCGTAGCGAGTCTCCCATTCCTTGTCTGACCTTCCAGAGGTCGAGTACTGCTTCATGAAGGCATTAGTTAACTGATCGAAATTGTCTATCGAGGCTGGTTCAAGACCAGAAAACCACTCGAGGGCTGTTCCAACCAGGTTTTCGGCGAATGTCCTGCAGTAACCTGCTTCACATTCTTCCTGCTTAAAATGGGCTTTCACGATAGCTAATCGGAAGGCTCTCAAATAGCCTTTGGGTCGGAGGTCCCATCGTACTCGGGAATTCTAATTTTTCGGGTATCTCTTATGTAAGAGCTGGCAATTCTGTCAGTGAATGGAGTCCCACGGGTTTCTTCAATCAAGCTCTCGATTTCGGGAGCTGAGCTTGTTGCCTTATGAACTTGAGCATTCAACTTTTGGAGAGCTGCGTGAGTTCGTTCCATATATCTGCGAATGGCGTCAGGTCCCTCTAGATGAAGGACATTTGGGTCATTATTAGGTATCTGACGAGCAGGTTCCTGACGGAATCGTGTTGGCTCATCTTCCCATGCAGCTGGTGGGCTAAGTCGCTCACCGGCTCTTTGATATCCGTCCGTATTTGGGGTTGAGCTTCTGGTCTGATAAACCGAAGCTGATGTTCTGCCCCCGGATGGGAGGGATACTCCTGTTCCGGACCTAAAAATAGGTGGCGGAGGTGGCAAGCGAGTGCTCCGGTCAGCAATCTGGCTGGGCGTGGAGCTGGTTGTCGCTACGTTACTTCCCATAGCACTAGTGACGGGTGGGTTAAACGCGGGAGCTGTCCCAGCATGAGGTGTCTGGAAAGCAGATCCCCGTCCTTCCGGAACAGTGCTCTCAGGGGAAAAATCTAAACGTCCTCGGGGGAACGAGGGATCAGCCAATCGATCTCGGAAAGTGACCCCCGGACCTTGACGTTGCGGTGGTTGGGTTGTAGTGTTTAGAGATCTAGTTATCTCTTCGAATCGTTGCTGTCGAACAGCTAGCTGATGCATTGTACGCTCATTTTCTTGAGCTTTGTCTACTAACTGCATCATCATCTGACGAATCTCAGAAAGCTGAGCCTCCGTTTGATTCGGAGCAGTTTGCTGCTGAGGATTCTCGGTGACTGGAAGCCCGGAGTTGGTTCCACCTGAGGATCTTGGGTTAGTCACTCCAGTGGCAGTCTTGCTCGTTCGAGCGCTAGCCGAAGGCTGTTGCCCAGATCGGTGATCGCCAGGTCGAGGCTCCGGAGTTACGAGACTAGAGCCTCCATCGTTCGGTGAGCCATCGCTCTGAATCGGGAGGTTAGGGTCAGACGGATTCATTGTCTGATCGGTAGGATTCATCCTCAAGTTAGAGTAAGGAATTCGATTGTTTCTTCCCCACAGACGGGGCCAATTGTGAGGGATTAAACTCACCTCCTAGATTTTAGATCAGGTTAAGATTAGGGAAAGATTACGTGGGTTGAATCCCTTTATAACTTGTAGAATGAATGAATGATTTTATTGATGATTCTTGTAAAGAACTTGTTTACAAAGGATGTTTATAATGATTACGAAGAAAGCAAAGTATTTGTAAGCTTGTGCGTATCAAGGGTTGAATGAATGTCTTTTTCTTGATTGACTTGTTCTTTAAATAGCCCCAGGCTCCATTTGATCGCCACCAACTGGATCTCGAGATCCCCTCCGTGATTGGAGGGATTTGTAACAGCTTCCCTTTGACCGGGTCTTGCGCCTACTTACACGTCCACGAGCTGCCTCCTTTCCGTGACCTCTCTAGTGAACATCCTTAACTCACAGCCTCCGGCTCTAGCTTAGCTGCTTTTGAAGATTGAATTTGTGATGGGCCTATCGCAGCCCGTTATTTTTTTCCGTTATTCATCATAGCTATCGGGCCATATTTGGGCCCAACATTGCCTAAGGTTGATGACCCTGGAAAGTTTGCTTTTCCATGTTCCATTGCTGGAGTGGAATTCAAGGAAGCTCTTTGTGAGTCCGGGTCTTGTGTGAATCTTATCTCAAAGGCGATTGTGGACAAAATGGGCATTGCTAATGTTGAGCCTTCTCAGGTGACTCTAACTTTTGCACAATCTTCCAGAGCAGTTTCTTATGGCACCATTCGCAACCTTCTTGTCCAAGTTGGGGACTGTATTCTCCATACTGAATTTCAGATTGTTGAGATGAATAAGGATCATGAGATGCCTTTGATTTTAGGAAGGACATTTATGGCTACAGTGGAAGCAATCGTTGATATGCCTAATAAGAGAGTCTCCTTCTCCAACATCAACAATAATGTCTTCTATCAGGCTGTTCCCACCAAATTTCACAACCTACACGTCTCTTGCATCTTAGTGCTCAGTGAGAGAAATGCTGAAGGTGGTTCCAAAGAATGAGCTTAGTAAAACCAGTGAGATCAAGGAAGTCCTGGATGGAGATCCTCACACTGATACCCATACACTCAGTGGGAATGATAAGGTGAATGAAAAAGTCCGGAAGAAAAGGGTCAAGAGAGATCCTACTATGACTTTGGTACCTCATATGTGTGATGAGAAATCCATTGAGTATGAGGTAAAGTGTAAGGGTACCTCTAAACCTTTCTCTAAAGTCAGAGTTATTCTCACTGATGAGACGAAAGAGAAAGGAGAAGCTGATGTGAAAGGGTTGTTGAGTAGAGTTTTGAAGCTGAACCTGTCTGATTGTGGAGCTTGTTTAGGAACAAGCCCTCATGCTCAACCCGACTGATCCCTGTCACCAAGTCAAGCTAATGACTTAAACCAAGCATTTGGTGGGAGGCAACCCACCGTTAAGTGTAAACATAACTTGGTTTTGTTTTTCTTTTGCTTATTTTTTTTTGTTTTAGTTATTGAGTCTCAGGTCAAAAAGCAGAAAAATCCGAGATACTTCGAAAAATACTGGGTTGTAGATTCGGAGCACCCTGGTTTCCAGAAGAGAGCGGCCGCTCCAGGTGAAAATCTGGCGATGGAACACCCATAATTTTTTGGAGCACCCACTCCAGGTAAGAATCTCGACCAAAAAATGTATATTCTTGTTTTACCCTTCTCTATGATTTATTTTCAAACCGAGACGTTATGAAGTAAGTCTGGGGGAGGGTCTTCGTCGTTTACTAACTCGTTTCTTTCTTTTGTTTATCTTTTGAGTCAGTCTGATTCAGTTTTTAAGATCGAGTCAGTCAAAGTTTTGTAGGAATTAGGACCTTATTCCGTGTTGATCACTAATCACCTCGTGCTTTAGTTGTCTTATTCGGTGACCTTAGCAGTGGCGAAAGACACACATGTGGACCTGGAACACCCTGACATATCTCACTTGATTCTCTAGAAGTTCTCATCCAATCAGGTTACAATGGATAAACTTAACTCCACCTAACTTGAACCTAATCTTGACTGAAATTCTTCTTGTTATGGACAAGATCAGGGAAACGAAAACTACACTCAGAACTTCTTATCCTTTATATCCATCTTGTTGTTCCTGAGTGGCTAGCTCATCTTTAGCTAGTTCCCACCCTGCGCCTTATCCACTAACCTCCCCAACTTTTCCATTCCCCTTATCATTATTCAATGGTAGTGTACACCCTTCATCTCCCACACTTGCGTCAACCCATGCATCTTGCCCAATTAATAAATAGTCACGCATGATATACCATGATTTTGACCCATTTTTAAGCATGGTATATTGGTATTTTTGGATATATTCTATCCATTCTGGAGTCTATATTGCATATTTTAGGTACATGAGCTAATGGAAGAAAGATGATGATTTTGGAGTATTTTAGAGCACTTTAGAGATTTTATCCGAGAATGACCATATCGACCACTCACGGTCGACAATGAGAGACGCGCGTCGATCGATGTACACTCAGTACTATCGATCGACACTCAGCCGCAGAAGCCCATATTTGGTCACAACCGACTTGAAGCCCAAGACACCATCTATTTACCATAATGCCCCTGACGTGTTTTAACCTAATTATTCTAGTATTTATGTCTTGCCTATGTGTTTTGGCAGACAACGGTTTTTTCTAATATAGCTTTTAGTTTAATAGTTTTGGTGAGAGAGAGAGTTGTCAAATCTGAGAGCATTCTTGAACACCATTTATTTATCTATTCTATTTACAGAACTTTCTATGATTTTGTCTATGTGTTACTTGGCTATGTCTGAGTAGACACCTTTGTTAGATTTGAGGTTCAAATAGGTATGAGGGACTAGCCCAAAATATGATTACCTGAGCATGTGATATTCATCTTTGAAGATCATGCTTAATGCTTGTGTAGGAGTAGCTAACCTACACATGAATACAAAGATACAATCCTTGGATCTATCTTCTTAGAGCCAGCAACTCACATGGAACAAGCGACAACTGACTGGGTGATTGTTTGGTGAACTGTATTCAACCTACGATCGGTAAAGCTTGCTAGTAGCGCATAGATCGATACTCCTATAGAGTGATCGATCGATAGACGCGGGATAAATGACAATCGATACATGCGAGAGCATATCGATCGATACATGCGACAGCAAGTCGATCGATACATGCATAGGCATATCGATCGATATCTTAATCTATGACCCGCCTGGGCGTGTTCATCGGTTCTAGTAATAGATGGTCGCAACGACAGTTGGGCTATTGTTTAGTTGGGTTCTTTAATATCATGCAAGCATCTCACATAGGAATCATACCTCTATAATCCTGATAACCTGAATAGCAACCTTAGATCTAACTAATTTTAAATCATACTAGTTAACCCATTCAATCATCTTGAGTAATTGTCCTACTCAAACCAATTTCCTTGTTACTTTTATTTTCACTGCAATAACAATAATCTTCAACCTAGCTTAGTTATAATAAGATCTATTGATTCCCTAACTCCTTGTGGATTCGATCCCTAAGTACTACAATTGACCTCTTTTGGTGAGAGTAATATTGCTATAGGATAATTTGAGCAAGCATTAAATTTGGCGCCGTTGCCGGGGAGCTTTGATCATCATTAGATTTTATTTAAGTTTAGGTTTTACTTTCTTCTACTATTGTCACTGATAAATTTTTCTTACTTTTCTTTTCACGTACTTGCCCAGCATAACCAGAAGCAAGGAAAACAAATAATTATTGTATACGGACCCCGCTGCTTTGGAACGTTCAATCCGCAAACAGATCTGTTCCACATCGACCGATACACCTACCTGTGCATCGACCGATTCTCATTGCCAACCGTCTACCGAGTTTCAGTCACTACCGACCGATACCAGTTCACCGGCATCGATCGATCTCACTCTGACATCGATCGATACTATTCCATCCACATCTACCGATACTTTTCAGTACCCGTCGACTCACGTCTTTCATCCGGCATCGATCGATACCGCATTTTGCGCATCGATCGATACTGAGAACATGGTCGCGACTTTGATACTCCGAGCGAACGAACATGGAAATCTGCGTGACCAAGATGGTCACCTGCGTAATGCAGAAGGTCAAAAGATTAATGATTTGGGAATCACAATCCCTGATCCGGAAGCTAAAGCTGCTGCTCAAGCTGCAGAAGAGGCCACCAGAAATAGATCACTGGCTGACTACAACCGTCCAGATCAATACTATGCCAACAGATCTGCAATCCGCCCTCCAGAGATTCAGATGACCGATTTTGAGGTGAAGTCTATCTACTACACACTTGTAGGACAGATACCCTACAGTGGAGCACCTAACGAGCATCCTATGGACCATCTAAAGAGGTACGAGGATCTCATATTAGTTGTCACAGCCAATGGAGTACCAGCTGACTGCCTACATTGCAAGCTTTTCAAGCACTCTCTTACTGGGGAAGCTTTGCAATGGCTTAAGTAACTATCACCAGGATCTCTTACATCCTGGAATGACATCAAGAATGCTTTCTTGATCAACTTGTTTGATGAAGCACTCACAGAAGACTTGAGAACTAAGATTGCTACATTAAGGCAGAAGAATGCAGAACCTTTCAAATGCTGTTCGGTCCGTTTCAAGACCTATCAGAGAGATTGCCCACAACATGGATTCAACCAAGTGCAGCTACTAAGAACTTTCTTCAGAGGATTAGATATGGTCTACCAGATGGATCTAGATACATCTAGTGAAGGAAACTTAACCACCAGGAATCCAGAAGAGGCAGTAAAACTTATTGAGGATTTGGCTACTAGCAACAGTACCAAGAACACTGATTATGAAAGGAGAAAAGCGGCCAATGCTTTAGGATTAGAGCAGTTGGACGAAATGCAAACCAAGCTGGACAGCTTTAACAAGCAAGTCAGTTTTGCTGAAGATGTAGAGATTACTGAGACTGATGAGGAAGATGATGTGAACTACATAGGAGGATTCTAGAGATATAGGAATAAGAGCTAGAACAGAAACTTCTATGGCAACAGTCAGAGGAGCAACTTCAACCAGAATTCACAGTACAAGAAACCCTTCAGCAACAACAACTTCAACAGCAACAAGAACCTCGCAAATTATTTCTATCAGAATCCACCACCACCTACTCAAGAGAGCAAGTTTGGAGCTATGCTTGACTCAGTTCCAGAGGGTCAACAGAAGCTCACAGTGGATTTCAATGGGAAGATAGATGTTGTGTTCAGACTTCTAAAGCTATCAAGAGAAAAGAAGCTTTCATCAAAGCCAGAGAAGAAGATCTCATCAGACACCACATCAATGCTATTGTGGTAGAAGATTTCTGGGTAGTGGATGAATATGGGAACCCCTATAAAAAGGTTGTTGGAGCCGGCGATGCTACGCATATTGACACCCAAGAATCGATAGAAGATGAACGTGATCGATCAATATGGGAAGAAGACTACCGTTCGATGTTCGAAGTACGGAATCGATCGACATAGTCCACCAGATATACGGCTACGAGCAACCCAGTTCGAATAATCACGCATGAAGAGTTCGCAGAGAAACACCCGAACCCATTCCACCCTTTCGACGATCCATCCGAAAAGGAGGAAATCGATCACCCTATTGCCACCGCCATCGATCGACAGGACACTACTGTCATCAATCGATGCGAAGTTCCTAAACCGCGAGTGAAACTACCAAAGATCGACATAACCAAGATCGATGCACTCAAACCCCGACCTAAACCTTCAGATAACCAATCAGAGGAGGATACATCAGAGCCTATGAAGATAGAAAAGGAAAGGAGGACCTTAAGAAAAAGGAAAGAGAAGGTTCCCAAGCACCTTAAAAGAGAGGCTAACCGACATAGTTGAAAAACTTCAAGAAGAGAGTCTTGAAGATTCCAATAGACAGACCCTTTGAAGAAGCTTACTTCACACACAGATTGTGGATGTTCTTCAGAGAGACTAGAGTTACAGAGGCTGATATTGAAAAGATGTTCGACCAAGTCAGAGATGAGCTGAAGAACAAGATTACCTTGAAGAAGAAGAGTGACCCAGGGGAATTTATTATTCCATGCCGCATCAAGGGCATTGAAATAACTAGGGCACTATGTGATACATGAGCATCAGCCAGCATCATACCAAATGTTATAGCAGATCACCTAGGTCTGAAGATTGAACCTACAAAGGAATTCTTTTGCTTTGTAGATTGTTCAAGGAAGAGTTCATCGGGAGTCACCAAAGACCTTGAGGTACAGATTGGCAATGCCCTAGTTCCAGTTGACTTCCATGTCCTAGACATAAAGTTAAATTGGAATTCTTTTATACTACTTGGAAGAGGATTCTTAGCCACAGTTGGAGCTGTTTGTGATTAACAAACAAACAAGATGTGCTTGACTCTGATCAACCCAAAGATTTACTATGATCCAATCAAGATTGTCAAGCCAAAGATGTCCAGTAACCAGCCTCCAGAAGAAGCTAAACTCGTAGCACATTGCTACTGTGAAGTTGAGTACGAGACAGAGTACTCGGAATCGATCGACAGTCATCCAGAGTCATCGATCGACACAGCTAACCAGGAATTGATCGACCAGTCAGTCATTACATTGATCGATTCAGGCGACAGTTTTCACTCCACAGCGATTGATAGTACACCTATGTACGAAGATGATCACTTTTCCGGTGATTATTCAGTTGGGAGTTGGGAACCAGACTACTACGTTCCTACATATGCAGTGGATAACCATGAAGAGGAGTATGATGAGAAATATTATTGGGAAAAAGAAGAGGAGTATGTTGAGGATTACAACAGAAACATCTCATACACATACAACCAAGTAGTGCATCACCCTACAGTGAACACAAGGGAAGATGAGTATGATGAAGACTACTGGAAAGAAAAAAGAGAGATCGAATACTCTTTCCTTCGCAGAGATGAAGTACCCACCCAAAATTTCCTCCACCCTTTCATTCAACCACCACATGCAACCAACTACACGGAAGGCACCAGTCACAAACCGATCCTGAGATCAAATCATTGGAAATCGATCGACACATCCCGATGTGCATCGATCGATACGCAAGTTTCTATAGAGCACGATGGATTGCCAGCACACTGCTATCCTATCTTTGCCCTAGAAGCTACTAAACCTCCCCAACACGAGGAAGAACATGAAGAGAGCCATAAGGAAGCACAGGTTACCGATCAACAAGGAGTTCTCACCAGATATGGATCTACATCACATGGAACGATATTACCCGAATCGAGCGACGCATCACCGTCCGCATCGATCGATATCTGTCCAAGTCGAGGACAACACAAGGGGAATCGATCAACACAAACACTAGTGTATCGATCAATACTAGTTAAACCGACATGGAGAAAATTGGAAATTTCAAAAAATGAAATTCCAAAATTGGAAAAGTTGGAGATATGGAGCCTTATATAACAAGCCACGTGGTATAAGTTATTTCTCACACCCTAGAATCAATAAAGATGACTACACCACTTTCCAACCCTAATGGAGAAGCTTTCAATTACAAACTTCCACATCAGCTGCACAAAACGAAATTGATCGACGGGAACTCACCCGAATCGATCGATACTCAACCCTTACCATCCGATTCCACCACTAATGCAAAGTCAGATCGTGATTTTCTAACACCACATGAATTTGTTATTTTCAGGGACCCAGAAGGCAATGCAAGATCTATGGACGGACGCATTCTACTTGTATCCAGAAAAGATATCACACAAATTCTTGCCATGGCCAACGGACTGAACAACCTATTCACTCAGCAAGTCTAGGATCCAGTTTATCAGAAAAAATAGCTGATGCAGATTATGCAATAGCCTGTACAAGAATCCCGGAATTCAACTACATCTATCAACTTGAAGCTTCAAAATCGATCGACGGAGACACTCCCGCATCGATCGATGACATTCCTCCCAAATTAAAAGAAGAAAAGGATAAGTATGGCGTTTACAGGGATATGTATGGACGTCCGAGAAACCTTCAAGGGAACGTTATTCCAATATCCTCATCTCACATTCGAGATATCTTGCAAAGAGCTTCTCTGCGTGAGCCATCTTTCATATGTCTACCAGAGCATCGGGAGAAATTTACTACACCAATACCTTCAGATCCAGTTGCCTACCGCAGAGAGGAGGTGGATGGGAAGCTGAATGAGATCTATACCATTCAGTATGATTCAATGAATGATTTCAAGTGCAAACTTGACAGTGTCTACCATCCACTCAATGACAAGATTACCGAGCTAACCAAAACCCTGAAGCAGCTTTCAAACAAAGTCATTATCATCTTGGAGAACCAGAAAAGAGAAATCCAGCTAGGATTTCTATGCCTTCAACATCGACCGCCGATAGATGGATACGGTCGAACGATCCAGGTTACCCGAGATCGATCGATGGTGACTATAGTCAATTGATCGACAGACGCTTCATGAGATTGGAAAGACAGTTAAATGCTTTTGAAGACATACTTGGTCATTCCTACTATCCAATGTGCAATTACATGGATGCACTATCCAACAGAATGAATGCTTTGCAACAGGAGATGGAGACAATCCAGCGGCAAATCGATTCACAGACGACACAACCACCTATCTACACTCCTACACCCCCTATCAGTCGTCTACCTACAAGAACCAGCCGCTGAGCATACAAAATTGATTGACGCCAGAGAGGTTGCATCGATCGATTGCTACACCAACAATGATGGATGGAATTCTGAGTTCCATTACAAGCCAAAGTATGGAGCAAGAGCACACGATACCCACATGGGACAGAAGAGAAGTTGGTCAGATACATCAGAAGATCCAGCCACTCAAAGAAGAAAAGCTATATACACTCATGAAGAAGTTGACAGGATGATCTCCAAGTTATATACAGCCTTGGAAGATGCAGAGGAAGAGTACCACATCCAGTTTAATGCTGTCTATGAGACCTTCGATGAGAACTTCGACACTCTGTATCCACGCACTGAACGATTGATTAAAGACATCAAGGATATTCGGAGACAACTTGCACCTCAACCTTCAACTTGGAAATCGACCGACGCAACACTTCATGTGTCGCTTGATACTGATAACCCGACACCGATTGATTACGTAACAGTAGCATCGATCGATACTGCCACACCACCCGAGTGTGAGGGATTAAACTCACCTCCTGATTTTAGGTCAGGTTAAGATCAAAATGGGAAGATAACGTGGGCTGAATCCCGTAAGAACTTTGTAGAATGAATGAATGATTTATTGATATTTTTGTAAGAATTGTCTACAAGAGATGTTTATAACGTTTACAAGGAAAATAATGAATTTGATAGCTATTGCTTATGAATAGTAAGAATGCGGATCCCTTGATCATTGTTTGATGTCTTCTTTAAATAGCCTCAGGCCCCCTTTGGTCGCTACCAACTGGTTCCGAGATCTCCTACGTGATTTGAGGGATTTGTAACAGCTCCCCTTTGACCGGGTCCTGCGCCTATTTATTTGTCCACGAGCTACCTCTTTGACCGGGTCCTGCGCCTATTTATTTGTCCACGAGCTGCCTCTTTTCCTCGACCTCTCTAATGAACATCTTCAGCTCACAGCCTCCGGCTCTGTCTTAGCTGCTTATGAGGATTTAATCCATGATGGGCCTATCGCGGCCCGTTATCATTTCTTGTTGTTTATTACTAGCTAGAGGGTCATATTTGGGCCCAACAGTTGCCCCCAGTTTTCGAGATAAGATTCCTTATCTCGGAAGCTAGACCTAGCCGCCGAGCATCAATCTTTTCGTTGAGATCTCGAGCAACAGTTATCTTTAATGAAGATTTCCTTTGCTTAATCTGATGGCTACGATTGCGTATGAAAAGGCGCAAGTATCCGACTTCTCGGCCAGCAAGCTTCCCATTCCTCAATTCTCATAGAGTTCAGGTACTTTCGAGATTAACATGTTTAATATATCCTTTTCTGGAGAGTATGGTTCTAACTTAGGTTTGGTGGGCCCTGATTCAACTCCAGTCAAGACGTCCCAGATGGGCGATGACAAGGAGGCAGATGAGGGAGATCCAGCCAAAGAAAGTGATCCAGTTGAGGGAGACAAGGATGTCGGGATGAGCTCCCGTGATAATGATGTCTAAGAGCTGCGGCTCTTTTTGAATTGTAATGTTGCTTTTCATGACTTTTGCCCAATGAGCTTTGTTTACGTTTCAGACTTATAGCCTGAGGAGGATTTTAAACCTTGACTTGTTTTAGGGTCTTCTGAACCCTCGTTAGCCTGGGGAGGCTTTTAAACCCTTTTATTCAAATTTCGGTTTTGTTTTTCGTATTAAGTCATTTGACTTGGTTTGATCGTTTCTTGGATGAGATTGACTTTTGTCAAGTGGAAGTTTCGGTTATGACATGTATCGTGATTATTAGATACAATGTCCAATGACTTATCAGGTCTCGAAGATTTCGAGTGTATTCGATTACGAGGATCCTTAGAAGGAGTTCCTGAAATATTGAGATTAGCTCCGGGTTTTTAGGAACCTGAGCTACCTTGAAGACCTTAGGAGGGGGTTCATGGGAACCTGAATTCGTTTGTGGGATTTTAAGACCCATTGAAGTTTGCTTAGCATTTTAAGACCTTTTGAGATTTGATAAGGATTTTAAGACCTTTTGAGATTTGATAAGGATTTTAAGACCTTTTGGGATTTGATAACGAATTTAAGACCTTTTGGGATTTGATAAGGATTTTAAGACCTTTTAGTGATTTCTAAGAATTTTAAGACCTTAGGTTTGTAGACGTTTGATTTCGCCTGAAGGATTTTAAGACCTTCGAGGTTACTAAGGATTTTAAGACCTTAGGTCCAGGTTCATGGAGACCTGAGTTTGTCAGAAGGATTTTAATACCTTAGGTCCAGGTTCATGGAGGTCTGAGTTTGTTAGAAGGATTTTAAGACCTTCGAGATTACTGAGGATTTTAAGACCTTAGGTCCACATTCGTGGGGACCTGAATTTGCTGAAATGATTTTAAGACCTTCGAGATTACTGAGGATTTCAAGATCTTAGGTTCAGGCTCATGGAGACCTGAATTTGCTGAAAGGATTTTAAGACCTTCGAGATTACTGAGGATTTCAAGACCTTAGGTTCAGGCTCATGGAGACCTGAATTTGCTCAAAGGGTTTTAAGACCTTGGGTTCAGGTTCGTAGAGTCCTGAATTTGTTCGAAGGGTTTTAAGACCTTGGGTTCAGGTTCGTAGAGACCTGAATTTGTTCGAAGGTCAAGGTATCGAAGATAATTGCTTTATTGATAATAGGATATATGGTATCACAATAATCATACAATCGCTGTTTGGGCTATATGTTCTCAAACATATATCCCCTTTCGTCATGGTGGAAAGAGTGTTAAAATGAGATTGGGGTTGCACTCATAACACAATTGCCTACGTACCCAGTCAAGGGGTCAAGCGTAACGTAATTCGAGGAATTTAAGTACCTAATGATAGTATTTCTTCAGATTTGTGGCATTCCACGATCTGATTTTAGGTACTCCGGTTCGCACCTTCAGGAGCTTATAGACACCAGGTCGTACCACGTGGATAATCCGGTAAGGACCTTCCCAATTGGTTCATAACTTCCCAGTATCTGGTTCCATGGTGATGCACCCAAAATCCAGCACCGTCCTGCTTGGTTCATGGACACGGTCCAAGATGGTGACCTTGTCGACCAGCTAGACCTAGTCGAGGTTTTCTCATCAGATTATGCCAATTCCCTTATCATCTATGCAATCTTGGATGAGCTGAATACTCAAGTGAGCTGGACTGACACTATCATGGATGAGCTGAGCTGGACTAACACTCACCCGGACGAGCTGAGCAAGTTGGTTCGATCTTCCGAGCTGGTTCGACCATCAAACCACCCGAGAAGCAACACAGACATACGTTCATTGTTCGAAGCATATCTTCTAAACCATGATGTTTCTTGGCGTGAAACCACTTGGAGAATGTGCTCAACTCAATTATGGAACTCCTCGAAGAAGAATCAGATCAAACGGAGTTCAGATGAGGGAGTTATGCCATGTACAAATCAGGTGATGTTCAGTTCTCGCGAATTCAGACATGTGTGGATCGTCCCGCGTGTGTCCGTATCCTTCCCAGCATGGTGTGCACGACCAGCTTGAACCTGGACATATTTATGAATCTGGACTAGTCAACATCAGAATCCGCACTTTGACTAGTCTTCCTTGCTTTCCACACTTTGACTAGATCTAGTCAAATTTATATTTTCTATGCATTGTTTTCTGCACTTTTCTTTATTTTTCTTTGACTCAAAACTCTATAAATTGTAGTCCCATTTCATTGCAACATCAAAAACGAAATTTCTTCTTCTTTTGAGTTTTTACTCTTTGTTCTTTGCTTAGAACATTTCTAGTTTCTTGGTGAGGTTATCTCCAAGTCTCGATCCTTCCTTTGTTGGACCGGTGCGTCACATCCGGCAACAACTGAAGTCTGGTAGTATCATTGGGCCTTTCCGCATCCCATTGTGTCACCATTCATCCCACCAGTTCTCTATCCTTCCGGATCAGAGTCCATATCAACCTTACCGAAAGAGTGATCCCGATTTTGGGTCTATCAAGTGGTATCAGAGCCACTCTTCCGGTAACTCATTTTCTATCCATTTTTCTCATCTCTCCATTTCTTCTAAACACTTCTTCATCTTTCTATCTTGAACCTGGGCCCCTCATTACCCACCATAGTTAAAAAAAAAATAAGATCTAAGTTTATGCTGTAAAAAAAAAAAAGAAAAGAAAAAGATTATTAAAAAAAAAAAGAAAGTTTTAAAGTTTGTTGTTTGTGGTGTGGTGGTGGAAGAGTAAGCCTGCTGACCGAAGAGAAATCCGGCCTTTGAGGTGGTTAAGGCGGGTTCCCCTTTGAAATCTCTTATCTTTCTATCTTAAACCTTTGATCTTGCTTGGATTTGCCCATTGGGATTCTTTGATCTGTTCTCTTAGAACACTGAGAAGAAACTTTGTGTGATCACCATAAATCTGAGAGAAACACTTGTGTGGGTGAGGATTAAACACTTGAGAGTGTGAGATTTTTTATCTAACTTTTGTGTTGAGATTTTCAGGTTAAGATGTTTGGTCTTCTAAGGCAAAGTAGCAAGAAGAACTCCCCACGACCATCTGTCTCTCAAACTCCATTTAAATATTCTTTGAACAATTTTGATGAGTTTGTTAGTGTGCAGGAAAAGCCAAACCAAAGGTGCAAAGAAAAGGTCAAAGATGTGGCTGATCTAAAGAGGCGATCCTTTCAGTTTGATGTCCAAGAGATCTGTGACAACTTTGAGAAGGGAATGATGCAAGCCCTCAAGGACGTCAGCAAGAGCCACAAGAAGAACACATCCACACGTGCACATGTAGCTGAGCCATCCTTGTTCATCAGTGAGAAAACTCAAGGTGAATCTGAAAACCATTTTGAAAAGCTTAATGATTTTTCAGATTCTTTACCCATTTATGATGAATTTGATGAAGAGCTAATTGAAAGCTTGATCACTTGTGAGGATAAATGTGATCTTCCTTCTGTTAAACCTGAGTTTGTGTTTGAGAATGAGCAAGCTAATGTAGAACTAACTGTTTTGCAACCGGAGCTTCCGAGTAGTCTTGTTTTGTCTCCACAGGTTTTTGAGGAAGAGCCATTCAACCATCCATATCATGGACGACTTCCTGGCACTAGGACACTTTTGGATGATGATCTAGGTCCTATCTTTGATGAGGAGGACGACCCTGGTCCAGTCTTTGATGAGGAAGCAACAAGCATCACATCCATAGCTATGGAGAGTCATCTATGCTTTGATCCCGGCACATCTCCTCTCTCTTTGTCTCCTGATCTTCAAAAGCATAGTGAGAACTCTGATTTGTTTAATTCTCTGCCTGAAATGTTTGTCAAGATCAGTTCTCATGATGTGACTCGTTTTGGTCTTGACAAGATGAAAGAATTTTGTGTTTCAAAATCTGTTTTTGAAAACATAATTAATTCTTTTGAAAATTTAAACCTGATGAACTTCTTGATCAACAATGTTTTCAAAATAACAATGGCATCAATTCTGGAATTATTTTGAGCTTTGATCAGTTCTTGGAACACAACAAAGGTTATCATTCTCTTGAAAAGTCATTTGGTCATAGTTTGCAACAAACCGATTTCTGTGCTAGAAACTCTTTTGATTCGTTTGTTGTCAAAGGAAATGACTTTGATCTGAGTTCTTATATTCATGCACTGATCACTGATAATTTATTTGCATCCTCTTGTGCCTTGGACGAAATTTTGGTTAAGAAGTTGCTGGAACATGAATCACTTAGAACTGAAAATGATTTTTGTGATCTTGATTCTTGTGATTATGTTTTGCAGCCTGATCTTGTGTGTTTTGAAACTGAGAAAACTTGGCATCTTTTGAGATCATCTCGTGATCAATGTGTTGTTTTGAGCCTTGATGATATTTTGGTTTACAACACATTCTTTGATAAGTCTCTTAAGTCTTTGATAAATGTTTCTCAATCTGAACTTAAGCTTGTGTGTTCAGATGTTGAGCAGGATATGCACTTTCTGAAAATGTCTAATATTTTTGCATGTCTTGAGAAAATTCTGGTCTGTAACATCTATTTTGATGATCATCTTGAAAGGCTGAAATGTGTGCTTCTTGTTCTTGGAAAAGATATCTTGATTTTTGATTTGAACAAGTATCTCTCTTGCACATATGATCCTGGTCTTTTAGTGTTTGTTTTGAGTATCCAGGAAAGACAGGTTCAGCCTCTGAATGAAAGCAGTGACCGTGCTTATCAGCCTAGGCTTTGGAGATGGAAGTACTTGAGGAAAATGACTTCAAAACTCCAAGGAAGTTTCTCTCCAAAATTTTCTGTCATTGAATTTTTCATGTTTTTTAAATTCTTTTTATCTGATTCATTTCCTTTTGATACAGGTAAAATGGATTTGAGGACAAATCCTTTTGAAGAGGGAGAGTATGATGCACCCAAAATCCAGCACCGTCCTGCTTGGTTCATGGACACGGTCCAAGATGGTGACCTTGTCGACCAGCTAGACCTAGTCGAGGTTTTCTCATCAGATTATGCCAATTCCCTTATCATCTATGCAATCTTGGATGAGCTGAATACTCAAGTGAGCTGGACTGACACTATCATGGACGAGCTGAGCTGGACTAACACTCACCCGGACGAGCTGAGCAAGTTGGTTCGATCTTCCGAGCTGGTTCGACCATCAAACCACCCGAGAAGCAACACAGACATACGTTCATTGTTCGAAGCATATCTTCTAAACCATGATGTTTCTTGGCGTGAAACCACTTGGAGAATGTGCTCAACTCAATTATGGAACTCCTCGAAGAAGAATCAGATCAAACGGAGTTCAGATGAGGGAGTTATGCCATGTACAAATCAGGTGATGTTCAGTTCTCGCGAATTCAGACATGTGTGGATCGTCCCGCGTGTGTCCGTATCCTTCCCAGCATGGTGTGCACGACCAGCTTGAACCTGGACATATTTATGAATCTGGACTAGTCAACATCAGAATCCGCACTTTGACTAGTCTTCCTTGCTTTCCACACTTTGACTAGATCTAGTCAAATTTATATTTTCTATGCATTGTTTTCTGCACTTTTCTTTATTTTCTTTGACTCAAAACTCTATAAATTGTAGTCCCATTTCATTGCAACATCAAAAACGAAATTTCTTCTTCTTTTTGAGTTTTTACTCTTTGTTCTTGCTTAGAACATTTCTAGTTTCTTGGTGAGGTTATCTCCAAGTCTCGATCCTTCCTTTGTTGGACCGGTGCGTCACATCCGGCAACAACTGAAGTCTGGTAGTATCATTGGGCCTTTCCGCATCCCATTGTGTCACCATTCATCCCACCAGTTCTCTATCCTTCCGGATCAGAGTCCATATCAACCTTACCGAAAGAGTGATCCCGATTTTGGGTCTATCACATGGTTCCTTCGAAAACCTTCCTAAGTACCAGGTCACTACAACAAATTGTCGAGGCCTGACTTTGGAATTATAATGTCGAGTCATTGCTGCTGATAGTTTTGAATCCGAAGCAAAGCTCGGTCTCGTCGTTCCTCGATTAAATCGAGGCTGTCTGATAAGAGCTGGTCGTTAGCTTCGGGATCAGATGTACAGAGCTCTCGACGGAGGCTCCCAGTGGAGGTTTCCGCGAACGACAGCTTACATTCTGTGGCTAAGAGGAAAGGGGTTTCCTCTGTAGCCTTTCTCGGGGTGGTTCGACATGCCCTAAGTACTTCAGTATCTTTTCAGACCAGGTTTTCTTGTTGGTTCCGAGGCGTTTCTTGAGGTTTGCTAATATTGACTTATTAGCAGCCTCCGCCTGACCGTTACCTTGAGGTCGTCGAGGTGTTGAGAAGTTAAGGCGGATATTCCACTTGTCGCAAAATGCTTTGAAGTCGCGAGAAATGAACTGTCCTCTGTTGTCAGTTACGATCTCATACGGGACGCCGTGGCGGCAGACAATGTCTTCACACAAATCCTTCGACTTCGAATCTAGTTATCTGTTGGAAAGCTTCAGCCTCTATCCTCTTCGTGAAGTAGTCTGTCAAGACCAAGAGGAAGCGTAGCTTCTGCCTTCCCCTTCCTGACGTTATGAGTGGTCCTACGATGTCCATGGACCACCTCATGAACGGGAACAGAGCGGATATTGAGGATAGTTTTCCGCAGACTGATGTATAATCGGTGCATGCCTTTGGCATTTATCACATGAAGAGGAGTAAACCTCGCTGTCAGCGATAATGGTGGGCCAGAAATAGCCCTGTCTTTTGATTCGGATAGCTAGAGCTCTGCCCCCAGAGTGGTTTCCACAGGAGCCGTCGTGCATTTCTTTCATAAGATTGATAGCATCGAGCCCTCCATAAATGCTTCGTTTATGGAGGGCTGACTCGATTATGCAGTATCTTGCGCTTAATGCTTTGAGTTTTCGGGCCTCCCACTTATTGGGGGGATCTTACCTTCCAAGATGTACTGCATGATTGGTATTCTCCAATCCTCTCTCCCAATGATTTTGTCATGAAGAGATGAGGGCGGTTCTTGTTCAGGTCCCTGAGTGTCTTGACCTGATGTCATATTGCCCCCGGAGATATTGGTCGGATTAAGCTCAAAGGAGTCTGAATTCTGAGGAATATCTCCAGTTCTGGTGTTGTTCTCCGGAGTCTGGGTTGTTTCTTCGGATGCGCTTTCAAAAGCAGAGCGACTCCTGGTCCTAGCTGCGCAGACAGGTGAATCCGAGGTCTGGATCTTGCCCCCGGAGGTATGCTTTTTAAAGCTACGAATTCTGGTTTTTCGAAACCAGTACGTTGTGAGAACTTGGGTCGCTACCGTCTGGGGGTAGCTACCTTCCGTTTGCTCTTTCGGCTTGCTATCTATCTCAGCTTTGGTAGCTATGTCGATACTTGGTTTTTCGATTCCCTCTACAGGTATGATCCGTTTTACGAGGGGGTCTGATGTTGCCGCTAGAGCAACCAATGCGTATGCTGAGGAGTTCTCTCCTCATGGGATCCTTGTCAGTTCAAATCTGTTGAACTGCTTAGTGAGGTTCTAGACAACTTCGAAGTATGCCCCCATTCTTTCGTCTCTTGTTTCATACTCGCCGTGGAACTGGCTAGCTACTAGCTGTGAATCACTATAAGCGTTCAGCTCTCGAATTCTGAGGCTTAGGGCGAGTTTTAATCCTGCAATTAATGCTTCGTATTCAGCCTCGTTATTAGAAGCGCTGAATCCACGCCTGTAGGATTGTTCGATGGTTTCTCCAGCTGAGGAGGTCAGCCTTAGACCGATGCCGGAACCTTGTCTTGACGAGGCTCCGTCAACGTACAGACTCCACTTCGGAGCTTTTGTTTCCAAGTCTAGTTGTTCGGAAGCTAACTCGATTATGAAATCAGCAAGGACCTGAGCTTTTTCTGCTGCTCGAGGTCTATACTCGATATCGTATTCACTGAGCTCTATTGCCCATTTAGCTAATCGTCCTGATTGGCTAGGGCTGTGCAAAATTGTTCGCAATGGTTGTGAAGTCATTACGACGATTGAGTGCGATTGGAAATAAGATCGCAATTTTCTGGCAGCTGTTACGACAGCTAGAGCTAGTTTTTCCATAGTAGGGTATCTAGTTTCGGCGTCTATCAGACTCTTGCTGGTATAATAGACAGGTCTTTACTCGTTTTGCTCTTCTCGTACCAGCACACCACTAACTGCAGCGGTTGACACAGTGAGGTACAGATACAGTGGTTCTCCCATTACTGGTTTGGCCAAGATGGGATGTTCGGAGAGGTAAGCTTTCAATTGCTTGAAGGCTTCCTCGCACTTCTCGTCCCATAAGAACTTCTTATTATTTTTTTAGAAGTTTGTAGAATGGGAGGCACTTATAGGTGGACCTGGATATGAATCGATTTAATGCTGCGATTCGTCCAGTCAATCAATGTACCTCTCTGGTTGTCTTAGGTAACGGCATTTCCAGAAAGGTAGCTATCTGTTTCGGGTTAGCTTCGATGCCTCTTTCGGTTACGAGGTAGCCGAGAAACTCGCCTGAAGGTACCCCGAAGGTGCACTTGGCAGAGTTGAGCTTCATATCGTATTTGTTGAGGATATCGAAGCGCTCCCTTAGGTGGGAAATGTGATTTTCTCCAACTGAGGATTTGACTAGCATATCGTCAATATAGACCTCCATGGTTTTCCCGAGCTGGCCAACGAACATTTTATTCACTATCCTTTGATAGGTAGCTCCTGCGTTCTTTAAACCGAATGGCATGACCTTATAGCAATAGGTCCCTCGTTCAGTTATGAATGCGGTTTTCTCTTGATCGTCGGGATCCATCATGATTTGATTGTACCCTGAAAAGGCATCCATGAAGGACATGAGCTGGTGGCCAGCAGTGGCCTCGACCAAACGATCGATGTGAGGTAACGGGAAGCTGTCTTTGGGAAAAGCTTTATTTAGGTCGGTGAAGTTTACGCAGATTCTCCATTTTCCGTTCTTCTTTTTTACTACTACTGGATTAGCTAGCCAGTCGGGGTAATGTACCTCTCGAATGGACCCAGCTTTCGTAAGTCGGTCGACCTCGTCGTTAACAGCTTGTGCCTTTTCTAGGCCTAGCTTGCGACGCTTTTGTTTGATCGGTTTGAAAGTGGGATCTACATTAAGCTTGTGAGTAGTGACGTCGGCGTTTATACCCTTCATGTCACTAGTGGTCCCTGCAAAGGTTCCGACGTTGTTTTTTAGAAAGTCAATTAGCTCCTTCTTAGTCTCGAGAGGTAGCTCAGATCCAATACTCACTTGTTTTTCAGGATTTGAGTCGTCGATACTAACTTGCTCGGTGAGGATTTTAGAGGGACCTCGAATATTCTGTTGCATCTCACGACCCTCCTCGATCTGTAGTTGCTATTGGGGCGATTCTTTAAGAATTTCGAATCCTCTCAGGTTACCAACAGATCCTGGAGATTTTTTGGTTACCGTGCACGTTAGCTATCCCTTCAGGTGTCGGGAACTTCACACATTGGTGGTAAGTTGAAGTTACTACTTTCATCTTATGGATCCAAGGTCTTCCTAGGATCGCATGGAACGGGGAGGGTCTGTCGATAACTACGAAGTTCGTCATTTTCATGATTCTGCCAGCTATAATTGGGAGTTGATAGTTCCCAATGAGGTAGCTGTTTCTCCGGAAAAGCCTATGAGATTAGCCTTCTGGTCGACGATTTCGTACTAGTCTATTTCCATCCCCTTCAGGGCGCTGTAAAAAATGAGGTCGACGGAGCTCCCGGTGTCTAACATGAGCTTGGGTACTTCGTACCCTGCGATGTTCAGGGTGACGATCAGTGCATCGTCATGAGGTCTGTCAAGGTTTGACGTCTCACTTTCCCAAAGGAAATCTTAGTGTTAGACTCGGGGTTAGAAGGCTTAGTTTGAGTGTTAGACACAGCCTTCCGTACATGAGTTTTAATAGAATTAACAGTCTCGACACATATCGGATCCTCCGAGGATGTAGTCTACCCTCAAACCGGGGCTCGACTGAGGTAACGGTTTGGTCAAGAAGGCCTTGATTTGTAGGCTTTTTCCTTGGAGAGTGTTGGGGTCAAAAACGGTTATCTCGAAATCAACGGCTAAGTATATTTGTCATACGAAAAACCTTCCGAAAAACGAACACGAACACCCGTAAACCGAAGGAACCGAGCAGCCGACCCCGACCTTGGCTGTAGCCGCCGGGCGGCTAGCCCCGTGCTGGCCGTGGCCGCCGGCGGCAAGCACCCGTGCTGGCCGTGGCCGCCGGGCGGCTAGCCCCGTGCTGGCCGTGGCCGCCGGCGGCTAGCGCCCGTGATGGCCGTGGCCGCCGGGCGGCTAGCCCCGTGCTGGCCGTGGCCGCCGGCGGCTAGCGCCCGCTCTGGCCGTAGCCACCGGGCGGCTAGCCCCGTGCTGGCCGTGGCCGCCGGCGGCAAGCGCCCGTGCTGGCCGTGGCCGCCGGGCGGCTAGCCCCGTGCTGGCCGTGGCCGCCGGCGGCTAGGGCCCGTGCTGGCCGTGGCCGCCGGGCGGCTAGCCCCGTGCTGGCCGTGGCCGCCGGCGGCTAGCGCCCGTGCTGGCCGTGGTCGCCGGGCGGCTAGCCCCGTGCTGGCTCGGGTCTTCGGATAACAATCTTCGGTACACGAATCCCAGTCCCCGGCGATCTGAAGTCTGTACTTCGAGTCTTTCCCAATCCTCACAGGACGAATCATCGAGATTCCGCGTACGAAACTCCGTTTCTGATAGAACCAAAATCGGGATCACTCTTTCGGTAAGGTTGATATGGACTCTGATCCGGAAGGATAGAGAACTGGTGGGATGAACGGTGACACAAAGGGTTGCGGAAGGCCCGATGATACTACCAGAGGTGAACTCCGAAGAGAACTGATGGATTGAACGGTGACACAAAGGGTTACGGAATGACCCAATGATACTACCAGAGGTGCTTGATTGTCGCCTAATATGACTCACAGGTCCGACAAGGAAGCAAACTCGATCTGTTGCCGGGATGTGACGCACCGATCCAACGAGAAAGAGAGAGTTACTTGGAACTAACCACACCAAGAACAAGAAAAATGAGATACCCTCTCAAGGTTCCAAAAATAATCACTCAAAGCTTATTTTATTTCATTGATCAAATGACATTTATATAATAGGCAAGACATACAAAAGGTTTAGTCAAAACCTGGAAACTTGTAAGCTAATAAATATTAAAACTTGACCAAAGAACAAAGACCAAAGACCAAAGACCAAGACTTTTGACCGAAAATGAAAATTTTTGGCCGCAAAACTCTTCGGTTGATCTCGTCCTTTTGCATGGTCAACGGGCTCTGGATTGCCGTCAGATTGATATATTATTTGACCATACATTCTCGTTTCTCGTTGGGCCTTTCTTTCTTTGGGCTGAAGCATGTTCATAAACATATTTTCATAAATCGTCAAGCGCATCTCGTTTAAAACTCAAGCCCAAAAACCAAACTTTCTTGATTTGTTTATGTTGCTGATTCAGGGCACATCATTCCCTCCTTCTTTAAAAAGATTTGCCCTCAAATCTGTCTTTCTTTAGCTTAAGATAAAATGATCTCTTGGCTTTTCGTAGAACTTTTTTTTTTTTTTTTTTTTTTTAGAAAAGAAGATGAAAGGTAGAAGATGGATGAAGAAGATGGAAAGATGAGAAAAATGAACAGATAGTAACGATTGAGTGGCTCTGATACCACTTGATACGTCCTGGGTCGGGACATGATCACTCAAACGGACTTAGGGATATGAACTCGCCAAATGGGAGAACTAATGGTTTGAACGGTGACACAAAGGGTTGCGGAATGACCCAATGATACTACCAGAGGTGCTTGATTGTCGCCTGATATGACTCACAGGTCCGACAAGGAAGCAAACTCGATCTGTTGCCGGATGTGACGCACCGGTCCAACGAGAAAGAGAGAGTTACTTGGAGCTAACCACACCAAGAACAAGAAAAATGAGATACCCTCTCAAGATTCCAAAAATAATCACTCAAAACTTATTTTATTTCATTGATCAAATGACATTTATATAATAGGCAAGACATACAAAAGGTTTAGTCAAACCTTGAAACTTGTAAGCTAATAAATATTAAAACTTGACCAAAGAACAAAGACCAAAGACCAAAGACCAAGACTTTTGACCGAAAATGGAAATTTTTGGCCGCAAAACTCTTCGGTTGATCTCGTCCTTTTGCATGATCGACGGGCTCTGGATTGCCGTCAGATTGATATATTATTTGACCATACCTTCTCGTTTCTCGTTGGGCCTTTCTTTCTTTGGGCTGAAGCATGTTCATAAACATATTTTCATAAATCGTCAAGCCCATCTCGTTTAAAACTCAAGCCCAAAACCAAACTTTCTTGATTTGTTTCTGTTGCTGATTCAGGGCACATCATTCCCTCCTTCTTTAAAAAGATTTGCCCTCAAATCTGTCTTTCTTTAGCTTAAGATAAAATGATCTCTTGGCTTTTCGTAGAACTTTTTTTTTTTTTTTTTTTTTTAGAAAAGAAGATGAAAGGTAGAAGATGGATGAAGAAGATGGAAAGATGAGAAAAATGAACAGATAGTACCGATTGAGTGGCTCTGATACCACTTGATACGTCCTGGGTCGGGACATGATCACTCAAACGGACTTAGGGATATGAACTCGCCAAATGGGAGAACTAATGGTTTGAACGGTGACACAAAGGGTTGCGGAATGACCCAATGATACTACCAGAGGTGCTTGATTGTCGTCTGATATGACTCACAGGTCCGACAAGGAAGCAAACTCGATCTGTTGCCGGATGTGACGCACCGGTCCAACGAGAAAGAGAGAGTTACTTGGAGCTAACCACACCAAGAACAAGAAAAATGAGATACCCTCTCAAGGTTCCAAAAATAATCACTCAAAGCTTATTTTATTTCATTGATCAAATGACATTTATATAATAGGCAAGACATACAAAAGGTTTAGTCAAAACCTTGAAACTTGTAAGCTAATAAATATTAAAACTTGACCAAAGAACAAAGACCAAAGACCAAAGACCAAGACTTTTGACCGAAAATGGAAATTTTTGGCCGCAAAACTCTTCGGTTGATCTCGTCCTTTTGCATGATCGACGGGCTCTGGATTGCCGTCAGATTGATATATTATTTGACCATACATTCTCGTTTCTCGTTGGGCCTTTCTTTCTTTGGGCTGAAGCATGTTCATAAACATATTTTCATAAATCGTCAAGCGCATCTCGTTTAAAACTCAAGCCCAAAAACCAAACTTTCTTGATTTGTTTATGTTGCTGATTCAGGGCACATCATTCCCTCCTTCTTTAAAAAGATTTGCCCTCAAATCTGTCTTTCTTTAGCTTAAGATAAAATGATCTCTTGGCTTTTCGTAGAACTTTTTTTTTTTTTTTTTTTTTTTTAGAAAAGAAGATGAAAGGTAGAAGATGGATGAAGAAGATGGAAAGATGAGAAAAATGAACAGATAGTACCGATTGAGTGGCTCTGATACCACTTGATACGTCCTGGGTCGGGACATGATCACTCAACGGACTTAGGGATATGAACTCGCCAAATGGGAGAACTAATGGTTTGAACGGTGACACAAAGGGTTGCGGAATGACCCAATGATACTACCAGAGGTGCTTGATTGTCGCCTGATATGACTCACAGGTCCGACAAGGAAGCAAACTCGATCTGTTGCCGGATGTGACGCACCGGTCCAACGAGAAAGAGAGAGTTACTTGGAGCTAACCACACCAAGAACAAGAAAAATGAGATACCCTCTCAAGGTTCCAAAAATAATCACTCAAAACTTATTTTATTTCATTGATCAAATGACATTTATATAATAGGCAAGACATACAAAAGGTTTAGTCAAAACCTTGAAACTTGTAAGCTAATAAATATTAAAACTTGACCAAAGAACAAAGACCAAAGACCAAAGACCAAGACTTTTGACCGAAAATGGAAATTTTTGGCCGCAAAACTCTTCGGTTGATCTCGTCCTTTTGCATGATCGACGGGCTCTGGATTGCCGTCAGATTGATATATTATTTGACCATACCTTCTCGTTTCTTGTTGGGCCTTTCTTTCTTTGGGCTGAAGCATGTTCATAAACATATTTTCATAAATCGTCAAGCCCATCTCGTTTAAAACTCAAGCCCAAAAACCAAACTTTCTTGATTTGTTTCTGTTGCTGATTCAGGGCACATCATTCCCTCCTTCTTTAAAAAGATTTGCCCTCAAATCTGTCTTTCTTTAGCTTAAGATAAAATGATCTCTTGGCTTTTCGTAGAACTTTTTTTTTTTTTTTTTTTTTTTTAGAAAAGAAGATGAAAGGTAGAAGATGGATGAAGAAGATGGAAAGATGAGAAAAATGAACAGATAGTACCGATTGAGTGGCTCTGATACCACTTGATACGTCCTGGGTCGGGACATGATCACTCAAACGGACTTAGGGATATGAACTCGCCAAATGGGAGAACTAATGGTTTGAACGGTGACACAAAGGGTTGCGGAATGACCCAATGATATTACCAGAGGTGCTTGATTGTCGCCTGATATGACTCACAGGTCCGACAAGGAAGCAAACTCGATCTGTTGCCGGATGTGACGCACCGGTCCAACGAGAAAGAGAGAGTTACTTGGAGCTAACCACACCAAGAACAAGAAAAATGAGATACCCTCTCAAGGTTCCAAAAATAATCACTCAAAGCTTATTTTATTTCATTGATCAAATGACATTTATATAATAGGCAAGACATACAAAAGGTTTAGTCAAACCTTGAAATTTGTAAGCTAATAAATATTAAAACTTGACCAAAGAACAAAGACCAAAGACCAAAGACCAAGACTTTTGACCGAAAATGGAAATTTTTGGCCGCAAAACTCTTCGGTTGATCTCGTCCTTTTGCATGATCGACGGGCTCTGGATTGCCGTCAGATTGATATATTATTTGACCATACCTTCTCGTTTCTCGTTGGGCCTTTCTTTCTTTGGGCTGAAGCATGTTCATAAACATATTTTCATAAATCGTCAAGCCCATCTCGTTTAAAACTCAAGCCCAAAAACCAAACTTTCTTGATTTGTTTCTGTTGCTGATTCAGGGCACATCATTCCCTCATTCTTTAAAAAGATTTGCCCTCAAATCTGTCTTTCTTTAGCTTAAGATAAAATGATCTCTTGGCTTTTCGTAGAACTTTTTTTTTTTTTTTTTTTTTTTTTAGAAAAGAAGATGAAAGGTAGAAGATGGATGAAGAAGATGGAAAGATGAGAAAAATGAACAGATAGTACCGATTGAGTGGCTCTGATACCACTTGATACGTCCGGGGTCGGGACATGATCACTCAAACGGACTTAGGGATATGAACTCGCCAAATGGGAGAACTAATGGTTTGAACGGTGACACAAAGGGTTGCGGAATGACCCAATGATACTACCAGAGGTGCTTGATTGTCGCCTGATATGACTCACAGGTCCGACAAGGAAGCAAATTCGATCTGTTGCCGGATGTGACGCACCGGTCCAACGAGAAAGAGAGAGTTACTTGGAGCTAACCACACCAAGAACAAGAAAAATGAGATACCCTCTCAAGGTTCCAAAATAATCACTCAAAGCTTATTTTATTTCATTGATCAAATGACATTTATATAATAGGCAAGACATACAAAAGGTTTAGTCAAAACCTTGAAACTTGTAAGCTAATAAATATTAAAACTTGACCAAAGAACAAAGACCAAAGACCAAAGACCAAGACTTTTGACCGAAAATGGAAATTTTTGGCCGCAAAACTCTTCGGTTGATCTCGTCCTTTTGCATGATCGACGGGCTCTGGATTGCCGTCAGATTGATATATTATTGACCATACCTTCTCGTTTCTCGTTGGGCCTTTCTTTCTTTGGGCTGAAGCATGTTCATAAACATATTTTCATAAATCGTCAAGCCCATCTCGTTTAAAACTCAAGCCCAAAACCAAACTTTCTTGATTTGTTTCTGTTGCTGATTCAGGGCACATCATTCCCTCCTTCTTTAAAAATATTTGCCCTCAAATCTGTCTTTCTTTAGCTTAAGATAAAATGATCTCTTGGCTTTTCGTAGAACTTTTTTTTTTTTTTTTTTTTTTTTAGAAAAGAAGATGAAAGGTAGAAGATGGATGAAGAAGATGGAAAGATGAGAAAAATGAACATATAGTACCGATTGAGTGGCTCTGATACCACTTGATACGTCCTGGGTCGGGACATGATCACTCAAACGGACTTAGGGATATGAACTCGCCAAATGGGAGAACTAATGGTTTGAACGATGACACAAAGGGTTGCGGAATGACCCAATGATACTACCAGAGGTGCTTGATTGTCGCCTGATATGACTCACAGGTCCGACAAGGAAGCAAACTCGATCTGTTGCCGGATGTGACGCACCGGTCCAACGAAAAAGAGAGAGTTACTTGGAGCTAACCACACCAAGAACAAGAAAAATAAGATACCCTCTCAAGGTTCCAAAAATAATCACTCAAAGCTTATTTTATTTCATTGATCAAATGACATTTATATAATAGGCAAGACATACAAAAGGTTTAGTCAAAACCTTGAAACTTGTAAGCTAATAAATATTAAAACTTGACCAAAGAACAAAGACCAAAGACAAAGACCAAGACTTTTGACCGAAAATGGAAATTTTTGGCCGCAAAACTCTTCGGTTGATCTCGTCCTTTTGCATGATCGACGGGCTCTGGATTGCCGTCAGATTGATATATTATTTGACCATACCTTCTCGTTTCTCGTTGGGCCTTTCTTTCTTTGGGCTGAAGCATGTTCATAAACATATTTTCATAAATCGTCAAGCCCATCTCGTTTAAAACTCAAGCCCAAAAACCAAACTTTCTTGATTTGTTTCTGTTGCTGATTCAGGGCACATCAGTTTCTTACTCCAATCTAAGACCGTCGGAAACATTTCGGGAACTTGTAAGATATCGACGGGAAGGAAGATCTTAGATTCTTCGTACGAAACAGCGATGGTCATCTTAAGACACCACTCGTCTCAACTCTACGAACGAACGAGGAACTTCCAAAGAGATCGTAGAAAACAACGGAAGTCCTAGAAACGGCCCGAAAGGAGCCAAACGCGATCGGACAGTCTGTCTACGATTATCTGAGATAGATACAACGATTTACGTTTATCTTTACGTAACAAGATGAATGCTAAATCGACGGAAGAATAAATGTCAAGTTTCCCGAAGATAAATGTCAAGTTTCCCGATGAACGTGGAGGCCGACGAAAATGGAAAGAAGCCCGCCTTGCGGCCTAGAAGGAGAATAGACCGTCATAAGAAGGAGTATATAAAGGAGCTTTGGGAGAGGAAGAAGGGCAGAGCGAAAATCATTAAGAGAGAGAGAAATCCGAGATTGGAGACCTAGAGAGCTCCTGTTAGGTTAAGAACTTAGAATTTAGGCGGTAGACTAGCAAGGTAGGACCTAGAACGTCCGGCCGCCTCTCGTTCTATTTTCATCTTGTCCGCACGCTCCTGTCTCTCTCGGAAGGATCTAACAATCCTTTTACTTAGAGTTCCGCACATAGAAACCCTAGGCATTATTCTCGACATGCCCGTTTCTATGACTAACGCTCGTACTAGACGAACTCCGCCAGGCAGTTCGATCTCTTGTTCAAACCCTTCCAACTGAACTACGTCTGACTTGATCCTCGAAAGGGGTACGTAAGCAGCATTCCTTAAGGTCCAGTCCCAAATCTCAATAAAACCTTTCCGCATTTATTTGATCACTTGTCGTTGGTTGTCGCAGAGAATCCGGACCTTCAGGGAAAGTTAGGTTTACTTAGCTTTCCTCCGTTTTACTTAATCAAAATCGACAGTGCGAATTTCGGTTCCCACAGTTTGGCGCTAGAAGGAGGGGGGGGGTCGGATTCTCTTACTCAAAAACCTACGATTGATAACAACAGCATGGCCACATCACCTGTCCGCAACATCGTGTCATTCGGGGATAGAGCAACGGCTGGTCAAGCCAAACCTCACGACGAACTCCTCGTTATCAGACTAACGATCCAGGACATCGACGTAGCGAGAATATTGGTCGAGCATGAGAATATTGGTCGACACCGGATGCTCGACAAATATTATATATAAAAACACCCTCGAGAGGATGGGAATCGACCTAAACGCTATCACGGACGATCCCAATCCGATAATCGGACTCTCAGGAAACATCACGATGACCCTCGGCTCGGTCGATCTCTCGGTCAGAGCCGGGAGCGTCACGAAGACGGTGGAATTTTTGGTAGTCGACGGTCCAGCAGCATATAACGCGATCGTCGGGACTCCGTGGTTAAATTCCATGCGAGCAATCCCCTCGACTTTCCATCTGTGCCTCAAATTTCCGACCCTCTCCGGAGTGGAAACAATATAAGGAGATCGTAAAGCGCCGCAAGTCTGCTTGGCCACTGGGTTAAAATGGAAAAACTCCAAGCCCGAAATTAAACCAAAAAAGGAAGCAACCCACGAACCAGCATCGCAGGACCCTCCAGAAATCTTCTGGCAATCGCAAAGAGCTGAGGTCTTAGAAGGGAAACGTGAGCCCACTTGCGAACCGGTAATTTCGGTCTGTCTCGACGAGACTAACCCAGAGCGGTGCGTGGAGATTGGAACCAATCTCCGCGATCCGTTGAAAGCAGAACTCATCGCGTGTCTCAAGAAGAACCTTAACACGTTCGCTTGGGCTGCGGAAGATATGCCGGGAATCGACATTAACATAACATGTCACGAACTCAACATCGATCCAACTCAAAAACCCGTAAAACAAAAGAGGCTAGGCCCCGAACGGGCGACTGCGGTTAATGAGGAAGTCGAAAGACTCCTCAAAGTTGGGTCAATAACAGAAGTAAGATATCCCGACTGGCTCGCCAATCCCGTCGTCGTCAAGAAGAAGAACGGGAAGTGGCGAGTGTGCGTCGACTTTACCGATCTCAACAAAGCGTGCCCGAAGGATTGTTTTCCGCTTCCGCACATCGACCGTCTGGTCGAGGTAACCGCAGGAAACAAACTCCTATCGTTCATGGACGCGTTCTCCGGTTACAATCAAATCATGATGAATCCCGAAGACCGCGAGAAGACAGCATTCATTACCGACCGAGGAACCTATTGCTACAAAGTAATGCCTTTCGGTCTTAAGAACGCCGGCGCCACGTATCAGCGACTCGTCAATCGGATGTTTGCCGAGCAACTCGGAAAAACCATGGAGGTGTATATCGACGATATGTTGGTAAAATCTCTTGACGAACGCGACCACGTATTCCACCTAGAGGAATGCTTTGAGAGATTGAACCAGCACAACATGAAACTCAATCCAGCAAAATGCAGATTCGCCGTGGCGTCGGGAGAATTTCTCGGTTACCTCGTAACATTCCGCGGAATAGAGGCCAATCCGAAACAAATCAACGCACTGATAGAAATGGCATCCCCGAGAACCAAGCGGGAAGTCCAGAGGCTGACCGGACGAGTCGCGGCCTTAAACCGATTCATCTCGCGCTCCACGGATAAGTGTCTCCCTTTCTACGAAACCTTAAAGGGGAACAAAAAGTTTGAGTGGTCAGAGGATTGCGAGAAAGCTTTCCAACAGCTGAAGCAGTATCTGGTCACCCCTCCTATCCTCGCAAAACCCGTAGTCGGAGAGCCCTTGTTCCTCTACATCGCAGTATCCGCATCAGCAGTCAGTGGCGTCCTGATTCAAGAAGAATTCGGAGAACAGAAACCGGTCTTCTACATTAGTAAAACATTACTAGATGCCAAAACTCGGTATCCGCTAATGGAAAAATTGGCACTCGCTGTCATAACTTCGGCAAGAAAACTTAGGCCGTATTTCCAATCTCATACCATCGTGGTGCTTACCACTTTTCCGTTACGGACGATTCTACACAAGCCAAGCCAGTCTGGTAGACTCGCGAAGTGGGCGATTGAACTAAGCGAGTATGATATCGAATATCGTCCAAAAACCTGCACGAAATCGCAGGTACTCGCGGACTTCTTGGTAGAATTACCCACAACGAACTTAACTAACGAGGATCCTGGGTCAACATGGGATCTCCATGTCGATGGTCTTCGACCAAGCAAGGATCTGGAATCGGGATCCGACTCACTTCGCCGACAGGAGAAATCCTCGAGCAATCATTCCGCTTAGATTTTCATGCATCGAACAACGAAGCAGAATATGAGGCGCTAATTCGGGCCTACGACTGGCCCAGGGGCTGAAGATTCGAAACATTCACGCTTACTGCGACTCTCAGTTAGTCGCAAACCAGTTCAGCGGAGAATACGAAGCAAGGGATGAAAGGATGAACGCATATCTGAAGGTCGTCCAAGACTTGGCCCACGATTTTCAGCAATTTGCGCTAACCAGGATTCCACGCTCGGAAAACGTCCAAGCTGACGCTTTAGCCGCTCTCGCCTCAAGCTCGGATCCAGGGCTTAAGAGAATAATTCCCGTCGAATTCATAGAGCATCCAAGCATCGGACCGCCGGTAATCGCCAACCTGATCAGAACACAGATCGAAGGCGCGGAAGAAAACGAAGATCAACCGGAAGACGACGCAGACCAAACAGACTATGGCTGCGACACTCCCTGGTTAGAACCTATCAAAGCCTACATCGTAGACGGTACCCTACCCGCGGAGAAATGGGCAGCCCGGAAAATAAAAATCCAGGCAGCACGATACGTAACCGTGGAAGGCGAAATCTACAAATGGCGATTCTCCGGACCTCTCATGACTTGCGCGGAAGGAGAAAATGCGAGAAAAATCATGGAAGAGGTTCATTCCGGATCGTGCGGAAACCACTCCGGCGGAAGGTCTCTCGCAACAAAAATAAAACACCACGGATTCTACTGGCCAACTATGGTAAAGGATTGCGAGAAGTTCGCTCGGAAATGCGAGAAGTGTCAGCGGCACGCCCCGACAATTCATCAGCCCGCCGAAATCCTCTCTTCTATCTCATCTCCGTACCCCTTCATGCGATGGTCGATGGACATCGTCGGACCGCTGCACAAATCAAAACAAAAACGTTTCCTGCTGGTCCTCACAGATTTCTTTTCAAAATGGGTGGAAGCAGAATCCTACGCAAGTATCAAAGACGTGCAAGTCGAGAACTTCGCCTGGAAAAACATCATAACCAGACACGGTGTCCCATACGAAATCGTAACGGACAACGGGTCTCAGTTTATTTCCACTCGATTCGAGGCATTCTGCGAAAAATGGAAAATACGACTTAACAAGTCTACTCCCAGATATCCGCAGTGCAACGGACAGGCTGAAACCATAAACAAAACCGTCCTAGACGGATTGAAAAAACGCTTGGAAGCCAAAAAGGGACGATGGGCAGAAGAACTCGAAGGGGTCCTTTGGTCTCATCGAACCACTCTAAGACGAGCAACGGGGGAAACTCCGTTCGCTCTCGTTTACGGAGCAGAATGCATGATTCCGGCGGAAGTAGAATTCCCCGGTGTACGGGGGAGATTTCTTCCCGAACGAGAAGACCTGAACAATGCCATGCTGCTGGATAATCTTGACCTCGTCAACGAACGTCGCGACCAAGCCCTCATCCGAATTCAAAATTACCAGCAGGCCGCCGCAAAATACTACAACGCGAACGTGCGTCATCGAAGATTCAAAGAGGGTGATCTGGTCTTGCGAAAAGTCTTCCAAAACACTGCCGAACGAAACGCAGGAAAACTGGGAGCAAACTGGGAAGGACCATACAAAATCATAAAAGTCGTCCGACCAGGTTCGTATCAAATCGCGAACATGCAAGACGTAAAAATCCCGAGAACTTGGAATGCAATGCATCTCAAGAAATACTACCACTAGATCGTAAACGTGGACAACAGAACTACGAGATGGCTTGATCCTCGAAAGAGGTACGTAGGCAACTCGCCAACCGGTGGGTTCAGCTATCCCCCCGATTTAAAAGGGGGGAGTGGGGTGCGTACACCCGCACGCTCCCGCAATTTTCGAAAAAACTGAACTTTCGAAAACTTTCCGCAAATCAATTCGCCTAACGGCCTTAACAATGGATCCAGTATCCATCAAACAAACCATAAAACTATCGCCCGAAAATATTCCGCGATTCCTAAAAAGCCCATAAGTCCTCTATGGCATAAGAAAAACAAACTTCAAAGCACTGCGAGACGTCGCTTCGTGCCCGAACATCCGTTTTTCGATTAAAACTTTCGTACGCCTTCTAAAACGGCATCATATCGTTGTTGCTGATCATAACAAACGAACTCTAACGTCCTAAACAGACAAGCCACCTAAGGGTAGGCTCTTTTACATCCGACAAGGATCCCATAGCGCGCTATACAAAAAATCCAAATTTGGTTCAGCACTTCGTAAAGGAAG
>NW_026615347.1:0-97501 GCF_000801105.2 Raphanus sativus | reverse complement strand
TAACCTCTTTGATTCTTCTTGCAGAGATTGAGGACCCTGTTAAGTTATCCGGTAAACTCACCAGAGCTCTCTATAGGAAGCTGCAAGCACAGCCCTAATACTTGGGGAGCTTATACTACTACGAGAGTTGGATCAGCTAGGTTCCCTGAACGATACAAGGTTTCTTTTCCTGATTCAGTTTCGGTTGCTGGTTTAGAAGGTAACCTTCTTTCATTGATTTCAAATTCTTAATGCTTGAATTTGTCTTTTGGGATTAAGGATTTTTCCTTTTGATTTAGTTCCGAAGGTGGATCGATATTTTCAGTTTCGTCAGGAGCCAGTACCTCAGAAAAGACTCAGTCACATAAGATGCCTATCCAGCCCTCGTTTCCGTTCCAGGGTAGATCACCCAAAGCTGCCAGCTCCTCTCGAGGAAGTGACAAGAATCCAGGAGGATCCTTCCTCAGCTCCGTGAAGGAAGTCCTTGACGATGGAGGCTCTGCTCCTGCTAAAGATTGACGGTCGCTCCGAGCCCAAAGTTCAGGAAGTTGTCCCCACTCCGAGGTCCCGGAGACGGAAGCTGATCCTCAATGATGAGGGATACTCATGAGTTTGAGCCTCCGAGGAGCAAGAGGTCCAGGACCGACCAGGTTGATAGACCTTCGAGGTCTTCCTCCTCTTCTTCTAGAGGAGGAACCGTCGGCTGGAATTTTTGCTCACTCGAAGCCTGGGTCAGTCTTGGATGACTCGTGGGGTTTGGCTACGCTGATGAGGCACATGAGAGAGAACCGAATGCTCCCTTCCCTCGATCGCCAATCTCACGAATAAATATGAGTATGTCGAGATTGCCCATTACATGGGTCAGGTATGGTTTTAGTCTTTTAACTTGATCCTCTCCGGAAGATGTTTATTAAGTCATTGTTTTCTTTTTGTAGCTGGCTGGTGCTATCAACAGGGCTCAGTTCAAATTTGAGGACACTGTGCACAATGCCCCCAACACTGAAGAATTAGCTCAGGTTTACTGAGCTAGTGAAGGCTACCAAGACGGAGCTTGACCAGCTTCGGATTCAGGTCTCTGAACTTCAAGCTGAGGTCAAGAGACTCGGCTCCAAGGCTGACGTTCAGCAAGGGACGATCGAGAGTCAAGCGATTGATATCCAAGTGAAGAATAGGAAGATCGGGGAGTTGGATTCTGCTCGGAAGATAGCGAGTACCAGGTCAAAGAGCTGATCGCTTCATCCCAAGACAACCAGAAGAACAACGAAGCTGAGGTCAAGCTAGCCGTCCGGAGAGGAAAGAAGGAGGTAGCTGATGCCTACAACAAGATCTTGGTTTCTGTCAAGGAGAAGTTCTCCAAGAAGAAGGATGAAGTCGATCTTCTGGTTTACGCTCAAGAGCTTCAGGCTAATACTGAGCTCCTGAAGGACATGCTGGACAATGAAATCAAGAGTGCTGAAGATGAGTACCATTGCTTGGTGGCTATTGTGAGGGATTAAACTCACCACCTGGATTTTAGATCAGGTTTAAGGTCTAGGATAGGTTAGGGAAAGATAACGCGGGCTGAATCCCGTAATAACTTGTTGAATGAACTTTGATTTGTATTGATGATTTTGATAAAGAGTGATTACAAAGAGTGATCCTTTATGATTACAAAGATAATAAGAATGTGATGTGAATGAGAATGTTTTCAGGAGTATCGAGTGAAATATGGATCGAATATATATCCTCTTTCTTGACTTGCTTTCTCTTTTAAATAGCCTCAGGTCCAAAGCTTGATCGTCACCAACTGATTCCCGAGATCTTCTCCGTTTATTGAGGAATCCGTAACAGCTTCCCTTTGACCGGGTCCTGCGCTCCTTCTGTTACGATGCGAGCTTCCTCTTCATCGTGACCTCTTTTGATAAAATCCTTAGCTCTCAGCCTCCGGCTCCAGCTAAGCTCCTTTCAGATATCGAATTCGTGATGGACCTGTCGTGGCCTGTTATCATCCTTTGTTATTCACTAGTCAGCTATCGGGCCATATTCAAGCCCAACAGTTGCCCCCAGCTTTTGAGATTAGACTTCGTTATTCTCGGGAGCTAGACCTAGCCGCCCAACCTAGATCTTATGGTTGAGATAATGATTACTGGCTATCTCAACCATACATATTCTTGCTTGATCGGACGGCTGTTAATCTCTCTCTAATTAAATCGACGACTCTGATTAAAGCGAGTTTGAAATTTGATTTCCGATTTTCGAGACGTGATGGAATATAAAGCTGAGAGAATTAACTGCTTATCTCTCCACTTCCTCCACGCCTCTTTAGCACCATTCTAGATTACTGATTGCAGATAGTACTAAAGATGCTAAAGTGGATCAACTTGCCATCTATATTCACTAGCTAAGATTGTTTGAAGGAACCAAAGCTGACTCCAACACTAATACGGACTTATTTGCTTGTCTTGGGGTTTGGAAATCACTGGATCGGAATCCTCCTACGAGTCTGAAAGGTAAAAAGTCTGTGTGTTTCTGGTTCCCTTCCTTCTCTCTCTTCGGCATCTCGAGATCTAAGTTTATGTTATAAAAGATTGAAATGATTTCTTGAGAGGCAGAGGGGTAGGAGTGATTCCTGCGACCCCAGTATTCTAAATCTCAAGGATGATCACACATTGTGGAAACGAGGGATAGGTTTAGTACGGAACCCCATTATTCGCTACACTTTGCCAAAAAAATGTATGAGTTACAATGCAAATGTCAATTAGATGGACTAGATGACCTATGTGGCATCGAAACCTGTTGAAATTGAAACTAATAAGAGATTCAGAGAAGAGAGAAGAGGGGAGAAAGGGATCAGAGAAGACTACATGTGTGTTCAGATACTTGTTTGAGTTGAATCCATGTGTCCTTTGATCGATACTCCCAAGGTAAAGCCTGCACTTTTATTTTATGTTAAGAAATGAGATTAGTAGAGGGGAATGTCAGATGAAAATTTGCTAAGTTGTTGACTATATGAGTTTGGTTGCTAAGCTAGGATAAGGCATGATGAACTTATGTGATTAGGATGTTTAGACATGAATTGCAGACCCATAGAGTGATGACTTCAATATATTGAATCTTTGAGTTCCTGCTATTTCCAAACCTTTTCCAAAGACTACTGTTTTTTGCTTGAGGACAAGCAAAGGAGTAAGTCTGGGGGAGTTGATATACCATGGATTTTACCCGTTTTTAACCATGGTATACTAGTATTTTATTATATATTTAATCTGTTTTCTAGCCTGTTAGGTATGTTTTCAGGTTCAGGAGCATTTTGTGAGAAAGTGATGTTTTTGGAGCATTTTGGAGTGCAAGAGATGATACACCCGAGTTGACCATTCAAGACTAAGTCGGAAGTCAACATTGCGATTATAATCGATCGATACTCATCTTGAGTTGTCGATCGATGTAGCTGAGAAGATCCGCGTACTAGAAGATTATAATCGATCGATACACATTCAGTGTTGTCGATCGATATTGAGGACAAAATGGTTTAGCCGACTCCTTCACCAAGACTTCACCAAATTATGAGATTGCCCCTGACGAGTTTTTAACCTAATGGAAATGCTTAAATACTCCTGCTAAGTGTTTTTGACGGCAACCTTGAACCTTCGAAAGAAGCAAGCTTTTAACAACCATCAAAGCAGAGAGTGTGAGAGAGAGACTAGAGTTTTATTTGTTTGAGAGAGATTGGAGAGATTTCTCATCTCTTTTGTACTTCTACTTTATTCTATCTATGCAATTCTTTCATCTATCTATTGTTATGAATTGTTTAGCTATGTCTGAGTAGTCTAATTGTTAGATCTAAGGTTTAAATAGGTTTGTGGGATTAGCCCCAAACTATAATTGCTAAGTTGTGATACTCATCAAATGGATTGCACCCTATGCTTGTTTTAGATTAGCTAACTAGAACATAGATCACTAGGATCTTTGATTATCTTGAATTATCCATTTGAGCTTGCCTGTCTCCCGTTGAGAAGAACGACAGTTCCTCCTGAGACCTTGTGGTCATATTCGGCTTGCGCCAAGGCAGATCTAGAAGCCCGTCGATCGATATCCCGACAGGTGATCGATCGATCGGCGCTGCGAAAGTTGTATCGCTCGATATCTCAAAAGGATATCGACCGACTCTTTTTCTGTGTCATCATGCGAAAGGTGTGGCCAGAAATCTAGATATTTTAACCAGTGATACATCACATATGTTAAGCGGCTGAGATCTATAGTATCATGCAAGCAACTTGTTAAAGCATTTATAGAGATTATAATCTCCATTCCTGAATAGAAACCATATGTCTAGCACTCTTTATCACATTTAAACAACCCATCATATTGTTAGTTAGAGCAACTACCTTGCTCATTCTAGGAATTGTTATTTTCATTTCTATCATATAAACCAACCTTGCCTAGGATTGATTAGTAGATTTTATTTAATTGGTTCCCTAGCTCCTCGTGATTCGATCCCTAAGTACTACAGCTGTACCTCTTATTTGAGAGAGTAAGCGCTACTGGGTAATCTGAGCACTATCATACATACTTCACTTTACAGAATTTGCTTACACTTTATATCTAAATGTAAGGTTTTATGTAATAGTAAGACACACATACAACAAGATCATGATCAATTATAAACTCGTTAATTCAATAGAGTATACACATTCAGTTTGATTACATTTCACTTGAAATTGACAATTGGAGTTTGAATATAACATTTTAAAGTATACAAATATAGTCTTTTTTTAGGGTATAATTGCTTATTTAGGGTATAGAGTTGTTTATATAAGGATTTTTTTTGGATTTGGATTTATGTTGCATGAAATATAATAAATAACACAAATTTGTTTGAAACTACATTGTATATACTTCACTTTACAGAATTTTTCTTACACTTTATATCTAAATGTAAGGTTTTATGTAATAGTAAGACACACATACAACAAGATCATGATCAATTCTAAACTCGTTAATTCAATAGAGTATACACATTCAGTTGATTACATATTCACTTGAAATTGATAATTGGAGTTTGAGTATAACATTTTAAAGTATACAAATATAGTCTTTTATTTTAGGGTATAATTGCTTATTTAGGGTATAGAGTTGTTTATATAAGGACTTAGGTTTTGGATTTGGATTTATGTTGCATGAAATATAATAAATAACACAAATTCGTTTGAAACTACATTGTATATACTTCACTTTACAGAATTTTGCTTACACTTTATATCTAAATGTAAGGTTTTATGTAATAGTAAGACACACATACAACAAGATCATGATCAATTCTAAACTCGTTAATTCAATAGAGTATACACATTCAGTTGATTACATATTCACTTGAAATTGATAATTGGAGTTTAGATATAACATTTTAAAGTATAAACATTTCATCTTTGATAATTGAAAGTATGATTGAGTTACGGCTGAGTTATACTAAAACATGTTGAGTTACTACTCGACTAGACTGAGTTATATTTACATTTTTCAATTTTAGGGTAAGTTTGTGGTATGGCTGACTTACAAATTACGACGCGGCTTAGTTATAGATACGATAAGTCTCAGTTACCAGAGGTAACAAAACATTCTCGCTTTTATCAATTTGATTTAACGGCTGAGTTATATATTAATAAACGCATAGTTTTGTTTACATACGACTGAGTTAAAAACAACTTAAAAGTTAACAAAGGCTGAGTTACATAACATGCGAAAGCTGACTTATGATTGAAAAAAACATGACTAAATAGAGAAGTAGTACTGCCTTAATATTCTTCAACATCTTCCACCAAGCACTCATCCGCCCATTTGAATAAATGACTCTGTTTTCACCAATGTAACCAGATTTAAGTATTACGTTTCCGAACATAGGAAATAAGAACCAGAACTAACCTTATGATATCCTTTTGCACAGCAATAGTACAATCTTCCTGGATTTGTTTCGCTTCCAGATGTAAAAATGTCAGATGGTGCACCACACCAACACTCTTTCGGCGTTCCTCTTTCTATATTCCTACGTCGTCTGTAATAATTTCCTGAGGTGAAGGATGAGGAAGACATTGTTAAAATAGATTTCAAAGTCCTTGGAAACTAAAATAGTTTTACTTTGTAAGAAGAGATACGACATCACAGATATAATACTATTAAATATATAAAATACAATATAATATCAGTGTCTCGATATTGTAAATGAAATATGCATCCGTGCCAGCCATATATATAAAAACTCGTAATAATGAGTCTCGATATTATCATGGCAGCCAAATTTTCCACGCGCATGATGGAACTTCCCATATACGGCCTCTTAAAATTAAATCGAAGCTGGGTCATTTAAATACAATGATGACTGAGTTATTTAAATACGATATGTCTGACTTATTTAAATAAAATGATGGCTGAGTTATACCTTAATTATATTAGATATGTTGCCGACATAACATTCAGAAACAGAAACAATGCGTTTCAAAATAAAATTACGGCTGAGTTATTGAAACAAGTTATGGCTGACTTGTATAAAATGTGTGGCCGATATTACATTCAGAAACGGAAATAATGAAGTTCAAAATACAGACACGAAAAGACTTTCAGGAACCAAAATTATCTGGATCAAACTCTTCAAACATGTGGCAGAGATCAAGCCAAATGCTGGTTAGCATCCAAGTTGGCTTCTCGCCTCCTTCCGACCAAGTCCACCTCAAATGGCGCATCTGGCAGCGAAATAGACTTCTGGCCACAAGATTAAAATTATGCCAAACTGTCAAATGATGCCTTTGATCCCATGTGTTATATATTAATACAAAAGATTACAGACCGTTGTTATATATTAATATATATGAACAAATGTCGGGCCTTACAGCGAGTTGAAGAAACCAGTGTTCCTTAAAATGATAGAGGTGTAAGAAAGAGTATTAGAGAGGGCACTATATATAGAGAAACATAGAACGTGAAACGGCGGGAATTAAAATTTCTCAAAATTCATTTATCTTATTTCCCGCCAAACGACAACATTTATCAAACGTGGCGGCCGAGTTATATAACCTATTACGGCTGATTTACTATTTGGGATTTAGGGTTTAGGGTTTAGTATTTAGAGTTTAGGTTTGTTTATTTAGGGATTTATGTTTAGGATTTGGAATAACGGTGTGATAAATATAACAAATAACATAAATTTAGTCTTAAAATGCGTTGTGTATAGTTTATGAGAGTTGTATTATGATCACACTCTTTATCTACATGTAAGGTTTCAAGTAATTGTAAGACAACATATACCTCAAGATCATGATCGATTTTTAAACTCGTAAATTCAATAAAAAGAGACGTTCAGTTGCTTATATATTCACTTCAAATTTAGAATTGGATTTTCAATATAACATTTTGAAGTATAAACATATCAATTATTTTAATTCAGGGTATGTTTGAGGTATGGCTAACTTTTATCTACCTTAACGGCTGCTTTATGAAGATGATGCGGCTGACTTATTAAATATTTTTCTATCTTAGGGTATCGTTTGAGGTTTGGCTGAGTTATATCTAACGTAACGGCTGCGTAATTTAAACAAGGTAGCTTAGTTACGATAAACAAATCATAACTTTAAGGCAAGTACAAAATATCTAGCCATGAGTCATACAAAACAAACGATAAACTCATCTTCTTTTATCGCCAAACGACCCTACCAAACTACAACTTCCTTCATCGAAGACATCTGCTGCCATCTTCATTCTCAGACCTTGAATATTTTCTGATATGCTCATAAGAGTTTATGTGAGAAAGAGAAAGGAGGACGAGAGTGTAGCAGAGCAAGAAGAACAGAGGATGCAGACTGATTGAGAATAAAGATTGATGACGTGGAGGAGTTGTTACAAGTTGTTACAAATTAATAAAAGAATGTACTTGGGCCTTAGCTATAAAAGGACCCAAGAGTATTGAGTCAGTTAGGCAGTTAGAGTCTTTGAGACTTGCTATTCGATTGAGAGCAAGAGAGTCTTGTGGCTTGATCTCGGTTTGTGAGATTGAGAGTGGGCGGTTGGGCGGATCTTACTCAATAAACATTCAAGTTCTATCAAATTGGTGACGGTGAGCGATCTGGATCGAGTATCTTCGCGCAACGATGACGAAACCGGCGAAGAACGGCGGCGATAACAATTCGGAACCGTCGTTGACCTTGGATTTGCTCGCGACGACGTTACGTGATCATTCGGCAGCTCAGGTAGACACGAATCGAAGATTCACGGAGTCCTTCATCGAGTTGGAGAAGATACGAGATCGATGGAAGAGAGATTGGAGAAGTCGCTTGAGACGAGGATCAAAGCGTGTTAGGAGAAGATGTGGGAAAGGTTAGAGAAGAAGCTATCGAAAACGATCGAGGTTTCCGATGAATCACCACCTCCTCCGTATCGACATCCTAACTATCAGGTACACCATTCCAACTCGGAACCTGGCCGTAGTTTAGGAATGAGGAAGGGATTGATCGGAACATGATAGTCAGGAGTAGAGAAAAGATGCTGAAACGAGTAGAACTGCCGATATTTGATGGTGGAGATGCGTATGGTTGGTTTGCTTTGGCAGAAAGATTCTTCACCATTGGAGATTACGATGAGCGAGCAAAGTTGGATGTGGTATCAGTCAGTTTGTCAGGAGATGTGTTAAGCTGGTTCAACAGCGAGATGCATAGAAGAAGATTTCGGGATTGGTCAGAGTTTAAGCAGAAGTTGATTGCTCGGTTTAGCAAAGAGAAGCTCAGAGATCCAAGTCAACCGTTCTTTGCCGTCAAACAAACAGGATCAGCAGCTCAGTATATTCACACATTTGAGGATTTATCGACGCAAGTAACGGTATTGACAGACACACAACTTGAGGGCATATTCATGAATGGTTTAAAACCAGAAATGAGAGAGTTTGTGAACATGTGCAAACCGGTGGATTTAGCGGAGATGATTTCTTCAGCGTATCAAATGGAGGACAGTGTTCTGGATAAAGTGGTTTGTCGAGAGAAGCAGTTGGAGAATAAAGGAGGGAATAAACAAGGTTTCTCCAAGCCGTACTCGTCGGTGAAGAGTACAGCTGTGTGGCCTGCTAAACCACAACAAGAGAAGCCGCCAGAAAATGGGAGTCAGAGACCTCAAGTGAGATTAACGGAGGCTCAGATAGCAGAAAAGAAGAGGTTGGGGTTGTGCTTTACCTGTGATGAGAAGTGGTCTAGACAACACTGGTGCCCAAACAGATCGTTACAAGTGTTGACTGTGATTGGTGGTGTAGAAATGGAGATTGTGGACCAAGCTGTAGTGGAAGTGGAGGATGAGAAAGACGATAAGGAAGCTTCAATGATGGCGCTCTCCTTAAGTTCTTTTTTGGGACAATCATGCCCGACGACGACTAAGTTGAGAGGAGTTATCAAGAAAACTCAAGTCGTGGTGATGTTAGACAGTGGGGCTACGCATAATTTCATCTCTCCAACGGCTGTACAGAAGAACAAGCTCACCGTTACTCCGAATTCAAACTTGTGTGTCATGTTGGGAACGGGGACTTCAGTTCATGGGATTGGCGTGTGCACGAAGGTGAAAGTGGGATTGCCATCGATGTCGTTTGAAGCGGATTTTGTGGTGTTAGAATTGGGCAATGTGGATATCATTTTGGGCGTTCAATGGTTGCGCACATTGGGCAAATGTGTGGTGGATTGGGAACGCAATGAGTGGTCGTTCACTTATAAAGGATCTCAGGTGACACTCATTGGTGATCCATCGCTTCAGGGCCAAAATGTGTCACTTAAGACCTTCGCAGTTGATACCACAGTCGAGAGAAGAAGCTTTACTAAGGAGAAGCGTTCAGTAGAAGAGACGAAGGGAGATAAGGGAGAGTTAGAGGCATCTATTGCGCAAAAGCTGCTGCAGTATGATGAGGTGTTTCAGAAGCCAGTAGGTTTACCTCCGATCAGAGGGAGAGAGCATGGGATTGTGTTGCAGGATCATTCAAAACCGATAAGCGTCAGACCTTATAGGTATCCTCAAGCACATAAAGAGGTGATGGAAAGAATGGTCCAAGAGATGTTGGAAGAGGGCTTAATCAGACCGAGCCAGAGCCCTTACTCGAGTCCGGTGCTGTTAGTAAAGAAGAAAGATAATTCCCACAGATTTTGTGTGGATTATAGAGCATTGAACCGAGCTACTGTGCCAAACAAGTACCCAATTCCCATGATAGATCAATTGCTGGATGAGTTACACGGAGCAAAGATTTTTTCTAAGCTGGATTTACGTGCTGGATATCATCAGATACGGATGCAAGAAGCTGATATTGAGAAGACTGCATTTCGTACTCATGACGGACATTTTGAGTTCTTGGTAATGCGTTTTGGCTTAACCAATGCGCCGGCTACATTCCAAGCTTTGATGAATGATCTTTTCAGGAAGTTTTTGAGGAAGTTTGTATTGGTTTTCTTTGATGATATCCTCATCTACAGTCGAACAATAGAAGACCACGTGAAGCATCTTGGAATGGTTCTGGATATCTTTGTGGAGCAACGATTATTTGCCAACAAGAAGAAGTGTGCTTTCGCACAAGAGAAGGTCGAGTACTTGGGACATGTCATCTCAAGTGAAGGAGTTTCAACAGATAGTCAGAAGGTTGTAGCGGTTGAGAAATGGCCAAACCCGAGATCAGTCAAGGAGTTAAGAGGATTCTTGGGCCTGACTGGTTATTATCGACGTTTTGTGCAGAGCTATGGTTCGATAGCTAGACCATTAACAGAACAGCTCAAGAAGGAACAATTCTGTTGGACTGATATCACTCAGAGGGCGTTTGAGAAGTTGAAGCAAGCTATGATATCAGCTCCAGTGCTTGCACTTCCGGACTTCACTAAGTTGTTCATTGTGGAATCAGACGCTTCTGGAATCGGTCTTGGCGCGGTTTTGATGCAGGATAACCATCCGATTGCTTACTTCAGTAGGGGTTTGACTCACAAAGAACAACAGAAGCCGATATATGAGAGGGAGTTGATGGCTATCGTGATGTCGATTCAGAAATGGAAGCATTATCTGTTGGGTAGAAGATTTCTTGTGCGAACAGATCAGCAAAGTTTAAAATATCTTTTGGAGCAGAGGGAGATAACCTTGGATTACCAGCGTTGGCTCACGAGAATTTTGGGATATGAATTTGACATTGAGTATAAGGTGGGCAGTGAGAACAAAGTAGCTGATGGGTTATCAAGGATTGATCACACGGAGAGTGGCAGAGTAACTGTGGATATGATGGCGTTAACAGTTCCTTCAGCCTTACAGCTACAGGATCTGTACAAGGAAATTGATGAGAATATGGTGATTCAGGAGACGCTAAGGAAGGTTGTGAGTGATGAAGAGGTTAAAGAAGGGTTGACAGTGGTAAATGGGCGCATGTTCTATAAAAATAGACTGGTCATTCCACCTGACTCGCGACACATTCCTTTGATTCTACAAGAATGCCATGATCGAGTCATGGGTGGTCATGCAGGCATCTTAAGAACTTTACAAAGAGTGAAAGCTCTTTTCTATCGGACAAAGATGAGGAAGAGAGTACAGGAGTATGTGTCTGCGTGTGGGATTTGTCAAACTCACAAGTCCTCTACACAGTCTCCTGCGGGGTTACTACAACCTATTGAGTTGCCAGTGCAGGTGTGGGAGGACATCGCTATGGATTTTATAGAGGGGTTGCCGACATCACAAGGGGTGAATGTGATTCTTGTAGTTGTCGACAGACTGAGTAAATACGCGCATTTTATGACGTTGAGGCATCCCTTTACAGCTGTAGATGTGGCAAACAAGTTTGCTCAGGAGGTTATTCGGCTACATGGATATCCTAAGTCCATTATCTCGGATCGCGATAGAATTTTCCTCAGCAAATTCTGGAAGGAGTGCTTCAGGTTTTCGGGTACAAGACTTCGCTTCAGTACGGCGTTTCACCCGCAGTCCAATGGACAATCTGAAGTGTTGAATAGGTGTTTGGATAAGTACCTTCGATGCTTCGCCTCCACTCATCCAAAGACGTGGGCTAAGTATCTTACATTGGCAGAGCTTTGGTATAACACAGCTTACCATACAGCTTTGAGAAAGAGAAAGGAGGACGAGAGTGTAGCAGAGCAAGAAGAACAGAGGATGCAGACTGATTGAGAATAAAGATTGATGACGTGGAGGAGTTGTTACAAGTTGTTACAAATTAATAAAAGAATGTACTTGGGCCTTAGCTATAAAAGGACCCAAGAGTATTGAGTCAGTTAGGCAGTTAGAGTCTTTGAGACTTGCTATTCGATTGAGAGCAAGAGAGTCTTGTGGCTTGATCTCGGTTTGTGAGATTGAGAGTGGGCGGTTGGGCGGATCTTACTCAATAAACATTCAAGTTCTATCAATTTTCATCCGATATCCCATCAAAAGCTACACCAAGCGCTAGACACTCGACGAACTTCAATGCATACACTCCACAGTCGCCTCTCAGGTCGTTTTGTGGAACAATATCTCTTGTTCTTCGTCTGAATCCAAACTCCTTCTTGGTAGGGACTCGGATATTAGCAGGAATAAGGACATCCAACATCTCAGGGATCATAAGAGTAAGCGGCCTAAAGAAATTTAGCATTCTCAGCTCACTTTCGGGTGATACCTCTCCAATGATTGAATCATAGCAATCAATCTTCTCTTTTATGCAGATCCACGTGAAACCCCACCCAATGATCGCCGCCAGTATTAAGCACTCCGTACAAGTGATCTACTTCTGTAAACCACTGCAACTTTGTCTGAATGTCGGTGGAGATCAAACCGTTTACTAACCTCTCGTAACCACTTCCTTTGAATTTGACCATATCCGGTCTGACTAGGAACTGCGTATAATCGTGAACCCATAATCCAAGGAACCAAGAGTCTATAAAGGCAATGCGCTTGGACCAGAATGGGCTGGGATCTTGTTTGGACCTTTGAATGAGGACTCTAATATACGCAGCAATATGCTGCACAGATAATATATAACTGATATACCATGAATTTCACCCGTTTTTAACCATGGTATATAAGAGTTTTCAATCATATTTACTTCGTTTTCAAAGTATTTTAGAGTATTTTCAGGCACAGGTACTTAATTGAAGAAAACAATACTTTTAAGGCATTTTTGGAGTATTTTCACGAATGAAGAATCGACCGATAGGAATCATGCGAGGTCGGGCGATTAGAGTCACTTACTATCGATCGACAGTGATGGAAGAGTGTCGATCGATATTTAACCATTCGATGGACTACGACTTAGAAGATTTTCGTGTATCACAAAGTGTGCTATTTACACATTTAGTCCCTGGCCGCCTGTTAGGCTTTATATAATAGGGTTTTGTATCATTTTAGAGGCAGACTTGCCTAGAGACCTATTGGAGAAGAGAAGCAATTTGGCTACCTTAGGAGAAGAATTAGAGTTGGAGAGATAGATCTGAGACTGCAAAACAGAGAAGATCTTGAACTCCCTTTTTATCTTACTCACTACTCTTTGTGTTCCCTATTTCATATTAAGTTTTATTCAAACCATCATGATCTTGTCTCTCATGAACATGTCTGAGTAAACCTAATTGTTAGATTTAGGTTTCTCATAAGGGTGAATCATGTGATGAGATTGTGATGTTTATTAGGGTTGTTAAATTAGTTCTTTCACTTAGTTGTTCTTAATACTAGATTTAGGATTGATCACCCTTAAATCTAGATCTTAGGATTGAAGAGATAACCAACTGTATACTCTCAATACCCTGAAATAAACTATAGTGATCTAACTGACTAGACTCATGCGAAAGGTGGTCTAGATCATTAGAGAACGTGTTCAACCAAATCGATAATGCTTGCTAGAATTACCATCGATCGACACAACCATCGTTGTAGCGATCGATTGTATGAAAGGTGTATCGATCGATTAAGACAATAGTCGTATCGATCGACTCTTTTCCGAGATCAACAAACGACAGTTGAGATCCGGGATCTAGTAAAGGAGACCCTACTGGTCATACCAATTGATTGAGTTCATGGACTAAAGCCCTATTGTCACTTTCAAACTACATAAATTCATACCTGAGAAATACCTGAATCTAGCTATCTTCCTCATCTAGAAACAACCTTCACTTCATTTACTGAACAATTCCCTTGTTCACCTTAATATTTACTGCTTTAAAACATATTAAACCTTAAGTCTATTCTTAACTCTATTTAGTTAAGCCTTGAAGTAATCCTAGAGTCCTTGTGGATTCGATCCCTAAGTACTGCTTCTGAACCTCTTATTTGAGAGAGTAATTCACTTTTTAGGGTAATTTGAGTGATATCAAATTTGGCGCCGTTGCCGGGGACTCTTTCTTATTACTTTTAGATTTAATTTAGGATTTAGCATAGACTTTGTTACTTTAGCTAATTTTTTCTATTCTTTTGTTTTACAACAAAAAGGATGGAAAATAGAGATATCGGCCAAGCATCGATCGACACAGAACATTGTCAATCGAGCGACGCAGATACTGAAGAATCGATCCTTTCATCAGGAACATTATCGATCGACACTACCCAGCCGGAAGCAGGTAAGTACCCTCTTCCCGATGCTAATAATAAGAAGGTAGTCCAAACTGAACCAATAGGTCAATCAAGCAACATTTCTAGCCAAACTACTGAAAAACAGGGGACTGAAATCCCTGTTAAGTCAAACTCTACTTTAGACATAGGTAAAGAAATTAAATTGCCCTTGCAAGACTACTTAAACCCTAATAGGACCTATTCCAATAGGTCCGCTATCAGAATACCTGACGACGTCATCTCGAAAACCAAGTTTAATGCTGACTATTATAATATAATGCGTCAAAACCCTTTTAAAGGATCTTCTCTGGAACATCCACAAGACCACATCGAGGGTCTAGAGGAATTAATTCCAGATGAGTATATTTGTTGCAGACTTTTCCCATTTTCATTAGAAGGGGGAGCCTTAAGATGGCTAAACTGTCTACCAAGAGGATCCCTGACTAGCTGGAAAGAGATTAGAAATGCTTTCCTTAAGCAATTCTTCGACGATACTCGTTATTGGGAAGTAAGGAGGCGAATCTCTACCTTCCGTCAAGATCCTCAGGAATCATTCAAAAATGCATGGGGAAGATTCAAGAGTTACGAACTCGAATGTCCCCACCATGGTTATCCAGAACCACAATTTCTTAAGATCTTTTACAAAGGTGTTATTCTGAGCTATAAGACAACGCTTGATACAGCAAGCGAAGGGAATTTCGTTACTAGAAATCCTATGGAAGCAAGACGTCTAATCGAAAACATGGCGAGAGGAAGGTCCTATGAAGAGATGGATGAAGAAAAGGAGAAAAAAAAAACATAGTCTCAATAGAAAATACTGAATTAGCTGAAATAAAAAAATTCCATAAATTCGCTTCATTCTCTTCTGACAGATCAAAATCCACCTAATCTGTACCCGTACTTCCATAAAACTCTTCCTATATCAGATGATGAGTTCGACTTTATAGAAGGATTAGATGATACTGATCCTCATTCTGTGTTTAACGTCGACAGCTTTACACGAGACTATGAAATCTGTATACAGTCTCGTACCGGAAGAGAAAAATACAATCTTAAGCAAGCTCTTACAGGAAACCGTAAAATGAAATTCGAATTCAACGGGAAAGTAAACAGTGTTTACGGAGAGCTAAATCAGAAAATGGATTCTCTAATTGAACATCTACGGGGAATGGAAGACAAAATTGCTAACCTTGCAACAACTCTGAAAAGAGAGACGACTAATTCAGCTCAACGAGCTCGATGAAATTCGACATTTGGCATATGAAAATTCGAAGTTATATAAGGAACGAACAAAAGCTTATCACGATAAGAAGATCCTATCTAGACGCTTTGAACTGAATGATCAAGTTCTCTAATATAACTCCAGATTAAACCTTTTCCTGGAAAACTAAAATCTCGTTGGTCAGGACCTTTTACAATTAAGGAAGTAAAACCTTCCGGAGCACTAACGATCGTTAGTGAAGAAGGCGACGAGTTTACAGTAAACGGGCAGCGAGTAAAGCATTATTGGGCAAAACCACCAGATATAAAGCCCCTTTCGCTGCTACTACCCGGTGATAACTAAAAACAGTTACCCTAAGTCGAACTAAAGACTTTAAACGAAGCGCTGAATGGGAGGCAACCCATTTTTCTTTTCTCTATTCTATTTTTCATTTAATATTTTTATCCCTATTTTAACTTTTATTTTCAATCTTCATTTCATTTTCATTTATTTCATCTAGTTAGAAATTTTCATTATTAGCTAGTCACATTTAGATTATCTCTATCGCATTCATTTTCACATATGCATTAAATCGATCGATGGCACCAATGTTGTATCGATCGACACGGGGATGTCGAGGCAACTTCTCATTTAACTCGACATCCGCCTCCTCTTTCCTTATTTCGCAAACCCTAGCCGAATTCTAAAAACTCCCTTTTCTCTCTCGATTCTTGACGATTTCCATTCAATCTTTGCCCAAAACCACTCGATTTTAAGCCCTCCATCTGTTTTCATTCGCATTTCTCTCATTATCTAAGGTATTAATCCGAATTTCTCTTTGGATTGGAACCCAGGGTTTGGGTTTTGAATTGGGGAAAATCGGGTCGATTTGGTGCAATTCTAGGGCGTTTTAGATGTTTGAATCGATTATCTAGTTGCTAGGATAGTTTGTTATGCTCCAATCCTCTCTTTCAATTCGTTTTCGCATGGACTGTTGAAATTGCAGGTTTCGCGAGTCGCCATCGATCGACACAGACTTTGTCCTGTCGATCGATTTCCGATTCTAGGATGAACACCGATTTGATCTATCGATCGACACACACGAGTGTGCATCGGTCGATATTACTCTCTTTCCCGAATCAATGCTAACTTCCTTGTTTCACTTTTCTTTTCAGATGAGTACAGATTCGGACACTGAGAGAGAGAGGAGGACGAAGAGGAGGAGTGATCCCGCTGGCCCATCAAACCGCCGGCAACCTCGCGGTCCGAGAGACGACGAAATGCCTCCATGGCCACATCGGGACAAGACCTCCCATCGCTTACAGGGAGGGTCGCGACTTCTCGGACCCGAGGGCAGTCGTCTCCAGTAGAGAGTGTACCGATAGACCACTCACAAAGCAGTGGGACGACTTCGACAGCCTGCACTACAATGCCTGGATCGATGTCGACATCGAGCCTACACGTTTCATTGACCCGGAGGTCACACACAAGATGCGGATCCAGGATGATCTGTACGCGATGATTGCTCAGCTCGGGTTGGGCACCATAGCCACACACGTCTACGACCTCCATGTTCCGTTGGTCCGCCAGTTCATGGCCTCTGTCCGCCTCACCTACCGCCATGACGGTCCAAAAGTAGCAGGCGACGGTGTTCTCTCTTTCTTTGCTCGAGGGAAGAGATACTCGATCACCATCCCCCAACTCTGCAGCATTTACGGTTTCGAGGAGGATGCGACATCTTGCAGGTTCTCACCTCTCCCTGGTGCGAGCGACTTCTGGAAGATCATAGGCACTGGCAGTTAGAGCGACTCAGTCTGACGTTCGTCACACGACCCTACGCTACTTCCTACGGGCTATTGACAACACTATGTTGTGCAAGATGGAGCCCAACAAGGTGCGCCTACATGACCTCTCGCTGCTCTTCCCAGCAGTGAACGGACTGGTCGACCTCTCTCACCTCGACACTGCGGGACTAGTGGTCCCCAATCTTGGAGCCCTCTTCGCCGAGCATCTGATCTCCTTGAAGAAGAAACCCTTCACGGGTTCGGGTAGGAAGAAGGAGAGTGTGGGTAGTCTTCTCACACCGATCTTCGAGTTATGTGGTGTCCGTCTGGATAGGAGTACCGCAGACCGCCGCCATCTCTTCATGGACGAGCAGCACCTGATGCACTGCAACTGGCTCAAGGAGAACCTTATCTGGTTTTTAAGGATGGACCGCCGCTTCCGTCTGCTTCAGCTCCCGCACCGATCACTCACTGATTTCGACCAGCAGGTCGAGAGGATCCAGTTCAGGCCTGACGATGAGTTCTTACAGGAGCTCACCACCGAGTCTCGCCAGGACCCGATGGAGTGTGGTGTTGGAGGATCGCAGGCAGCTCCCGCAGCTCCCCTTCCTGACTTCCCGGACATACCAGACGTCCCGATGCCTGAGGCAGACTTTCAGAGGATGGTCATGAGTGCCCTACGAGCCATCTGGGCTCGAGTCACGCGACCACCATGTGCGAGCAAGAGGAGTGTCAGAGCATCAGACCCAGGACCATCTCACCAGTACCAGCAGGAGGAAGACGAGGAGGCCACCGACTAGCCTTCTTACCTTCTCTCTTTATCTTTCAGACTTTTTATTTTTATGTTTATGTTTCGGATTTGCAGGATTTATGTTTTTAAACTTATCTATGTTTTATGCTTTTGAACTATTTCGTTTGTTTAATTTTCTTTGTGTTTGGACTGACAACAGAGCTAACTTGAGAGTCAAGCTAGATGAGTGAGTAAGTCCCGTGCTAACACATTATCACACAATCTGTCTGATACTGTCGATCGATACCGTCTATGGTACATCGATCGACAGGAAAGACAGAAAGGTACGACACTTTGCTTCATTATCTCCATTTCTAACTTTTCATATATTTGTCTTTCCCTCTTATTATTACACCGAGACGGTGTAATTTAAGTCTGGGGGAGAATGTCACTAACAATTATCAATCATCATCTATTTTTATCATATAAACCAACCTATTTTGCATTCTATTTTCCAAAGTTAAAATCGTTTTTCGAGTCAAAAAGGAAAATATATATATTTATGATTTTCTAAACCGTTCTTTGGCGTTACTCTAGACTTATTTACCACAGATTGCACTAGAGATACCAAAGTGGACCAACCTGTCAGTTAGCCACACTTGCTCAGATTGTTTAAAGGAACCGAAGATAGCCTCCAACCTAATACTGACTAGTTTAGCTTGTCTTGGGGCTTGGTATACATCGGATCGGAACTCTCCTACAGGACTGAAAAGGTACAAGTCTGTGCAATTCTGGCTCCCTTCTTTTTCTCTCTTCGGCATCTCAAAGATCTAAGTTTATTAAAAAAAAAAAGAGGAAAGATTGAAATGATTTCTTGAGAGGCAGAGGGGTAGGAGTGTCTCCTGCGACCCCAGTATTCTAAATCTCAAGGATGATCACACATTGTGGAAACGAGGGGTAGGAGTGTCTCCTGTGACCCCATTATTCGCTACACTTTGCCAAAACATGTATGAGTTACAATGCGAATGTCAATTAGATGGACTAGATGCCTATGTGGAATCGAAACCTGTTGAAATTGAAATTAATAAGAGATCCAGAGAAGAGAGATTGGAGGAGAACAGAATTGGAAAAGACTACCTGCTCAGGAAACTTGTTTGAGTTAAATCCATGTGTCCTTTGATCGATATCCCCAAGGTAAAGCACGCACTTTTATTTTATGCTAAGAAATAAGGCTAGTGGAGGAGAATTTTAGACAAGATCTGCTAAGTTGTTGGATAGATGAATTTGGTTGCTAGACTAGGATAAGGTATAAATGTGCATTTGTGGTTGAGACCGTTTAGATTCTCATGACAAGGAAGTGAGAATTTTTAAGTTTTCAAAAATAAGAGTCATGTTGTTTTTAAACCTCCTTCGGAGAGACTACTGATTGCTTTGCTTGAGGACAAGCAAATGAGTAAGTCTGGGGGAGTTGATATACCATGAATTTCACCCGTTTTTAACCATGGTATATAAGAGTTTTCAATCATATTTACTTCGTTTTCAAAGTATTTTAGAGTATTTTCAGGCACAGGTACTTAATTGAAGAAAGCAATACTTTTAAGGCATTTTTGGAGTATTTTCACGAATGAAGAATCGACCGATAGGAATCATGCGAGGTCGGGCGATTAGAGTCACTTACTATCGATCGACAGTGATGGAAGAGTGTCGATCGATATTTAACCATTCGATGGACTACGACTTAGAAGATTTTCGTGTATCACAAAGTGTGCTATTTACACATTTAGTCCCTGGCCGCCTGTTAGGCTTTATATACTAGGGTTTTGTATCATTTTAAAGGCAGACTTGCCTAGAGACCTATTGGAGAAGATAAGCAATTTGGCTACCTTAGGAGAAGAGTTAGAGTTGGAGAGATAGATCTGAGACTGCAAAACAGAGAAGATCTTGAACTCCCTTTTTATCTTACTCACTACTCTTTGTGTTCCCTATTTCATATTAAGTTTTATTCAAACCATCATGATCTTGTCTCTCATGAATATGTCTGAGTAAACCTAATTGTTAGATTTAGGTTTCTCATAAGGGTGAATCATGTGATGAGATTGTGATGTTTATTAGGGTTGTTAAATTAGTTCTTTCACTTAGTTGTTCTTAATACTAGATTTAGGATTGATCACCCTTAAATCTAGATCTTAGGATTGAAGAGATAACCAACTGTATACTCTCAATACCCTGAAATAAACTATAGTGATCTAACTGACTAGACTCATGCGAAAGGTGGTCTAGATCATTAGAGAACGTGTTCAACCATCGATAATGCTTGCTAGAATTACCATCGATCGACACAACCATCGTTGTAGCGATCGATTGTATGAAAGGTGTATCGATCGATTAAGACAATAGTCGTATCGATCGACTCTTTTCCGAGATCAACAAACGACAGTTGAGATCCGGGATCTAGTAAAGGAGACCCTACTGGTCGTACCAATTGATTGAGTTCATGGACTAAAGCCCTATTGTCACTTTCAAACTACATAAATTCATACCTGAGAAATACCTGAATCTAGCTATCTTCCTCATCTAGAAACAACCTTCACTTCATTTACTTAGCAATTCCCTTGTTCACCTTAATATTTACTGCTTTAAAACATATTAAACCTTAAGTCTATTCTTAACTCTATTTAGTTAAGCCTTGAAGTAATCCTAGAGTCCTTGTGGATTCGATCCCTAAGTACTGCTTCTGAACCTCTTATTTGAGAGAGTAATTCACTTTTTAGGGTAATTTGAGTGATATCAATAACTCAGCTGTACCATACTTATAACTTAGCCGTAAAGTAAATATAACTCAGCTGCATACTTACATTTTGAGTCAACCATTCATATTGTTTGTTGGGCCAAGGTCTTGGAGTGATGAGGATTCTGTAGAACTCAATATTCTCGTGAGCTTCTCCATGTAGAATTTCTCTGATAATTTAACACAACTCAGTCTCTGCAAAATCTTTTTATTAGCTAAAATCAACGAAATGGTGCAAAAGTCCTTACTCGTGTGGCTTTAGGTGTTCCAAAAGATTATCCCTTTTAGCCGGATCAACAGGTCCTAGGGGATCATATATTGCAGGTGAAGGTTCAAAACCCTTTCTCATGCACGTCGTTACATTGTCTCCGATGTGGGGAAATGGTACAGAAGGACCAAAATCCTCACTCCTTTGAGACCCTTGTGGAGATAATTGAACAGCTTTCAGCCGATACTCCTTTATTCTCCCACACCTTTTCCTTTCATCTTCCTCCACATCAGATTCCGGCAACAGTTCGTCTGTTTTCGCCTCACTTTTCTTAGTCGGAATGGGTATTCTTATTGTACCACTGCGACTGCTTTTTGAAGTAGGAATAGCCTTTTTTAAGTCAGCCTCTTCTTGCTGCTTTTCCTTATTTAACTCAGCCTCTTCTTGCTGCTTTTTCTTCTTTAACTCAGCCGCTTTTTTCTTCCTTAACTCAGACTCTTCTTGCTTCTTCTTCTTCTTTAACTCAGTCTCTTCTTGCTTCTTCTTCCTCTTCAACTCATTTTCTTCTTGCTTCTGCTTCTTCTTCAACTCAGCCGCTATGTTATTTCTTGCCCCTTTGCCCCTGCCACCGCGTCCGAGTGGTGGTTCCTTACCAGGAGAATCAGAGACCAAATCAGCATTTGTTGCATCGGCATTACCAAACGCCGAATCCAAGTTATTTTTCACCCCATCAGCCTTATCCCAGATAACCTTCGAATTCAGCTTTGCTCCCATACCTTTCGCATCAGCTTTAGCAATATCATCTGCCAGATTCTTGACGGATTGGCCTTTATCAGGGGTCTTTTGCGGTTGGTTGACCGTCACAGGGAGTGCAGGTTGACTACCAATAAACTCCGGTTCAGTTTGACTACCGCTGTCTTCTGAGACCCTCACGTTTTTGGCACTTTCTACAACCCCCAAAACTCTCAGACGCTCTTCAACTGTAGCTTTCACTGTATCTCCAATGGTATCCAAAAGGCCTCGGGAAAAATCTCCAAACTTGGTGTCGTATTCTGTTAATCTCGAGTCAAATTTTCGGTCCAAATTCGCGAGATGAGCAACTATTTTCATCAGAACATCTTCGCTACGACCCTTCTCCTTTGCACTCTCCTTCACCTCTACAGCAGCAGTTTCAACCTCATTGATTTTCACCTCCTTGTTTTTCTTATCTTTCTTCTGCTTCTTTGAGGGTGACTCAGCCTTTGACGAAACTACAGCCTTCGTTTTTTTGTTGTTCTCATTCGATTGCACATAAAAATCTCTAACAAACCTATCTGCATGTATATCTTTAATTAGGTTATCAAGTTGTGGGTCATCTGCTTCATCCTTCCATTGAGGAAACAGCTCTTCTAGACGCTCCTTCATCACCATTTTCCTCACAAGCACCTACAACACAAAAACATAAATCAGTCATTAAAACTAACAAATCAACCATAAAATAATCCAATAACTCAGACATTACATTACAGGATTCATAGGTCTGATTATTAATCTCCTTAGCTATTGTAGTAGCAATACTTGCACGAGTACGACTTCCACCCCATCGCAAAAGCGGAATTTCGCCTGGTCTCACTACTTTGCCAAAAATCTCTCCGAACACTGTGACAGATTCGTACACCCAAACCAATAACACGTCCTTGAAGCCGCTAAGGGTGTACGACCCTCCTTGTGGATTCACAACTTGACAGAATCAACAAGAAATTCATAGGCAACCCGACCCCAAGGATAAGTCATCATGGCGTCATCATCGAATACTCTTTTTGCACTTTCAAAGGGTATTCTACTATTATGATGCAAGCCATAAAGTCCCACGGCTTGAAGAAACAACAGCCCAAACCATTTCCGCTGATCAGCACTCCAGGTTCGACATAACGTTAAAGCGTCTACAAGTTCATCAAACGCGGGTCCGTACCCAAGCGGCACATTCAACAACTCCCACAACGCTTTGTAATTCTCTGGATCAGGTTCAAAACTTTTTTCTGGCAGTGGATCTGTGTTTAAACCCGTGATCTCACCAAATTCTATTAAGCTTAACCTGATAGTTTTGATCAACAACGACAGACCAAATCTCCTTCTTATAGACTCGCAGCTGTCTACAAAGTAGATAATGTACGGTCTTACCAGACCACACCAATTTGCTCTCAACCAGTCTAGCAATCAATCCAACAGGATACCTCTTCAGATTATCCCACACCTCTTTTCCAATTCCGTCTATAAGTTTAGGGATTTCCCCAAAACGGCTATTCGTATTAATGAGTTTATTTTCAAAAATAGAAGCCCATTCAGGGTAAAGTCTTGGATGGTAATCCCTTGCTAGATCTTCGGAAACATCCATCTGATCAAAAAAAAAATATATAACATATCAATGATAAATCAGAAGAAAGTCATAAAATAAAGAAGCCACAAAAAATAACTCAGCCATTATTACCTAAATAAATCAGCCACAATGAATACTAAATCAGTCACAATTACCTTCTATAAATCAGTCGTTAAGGATCCTAAATCAGCCGTAACGATTACTAACTCAAACTCAGACAAAACATATATCTAACTCACTCAAATACTCGAAAAACTCAGAGCAAAGCCTCGAAATATACCAGAGAATACGATTACGTAGATTTGAGGAGACAACCAATCTGAAGAAGAAGCTTCTGGACACTCGATTTCAGAGAAGACGCTTACGGATACTACAGAAGACGATAACGGAGATTTTTTCAGAGAATCCGCTTTAACGAGAAGAGGTGTAGTGAATACGATTTCAACAGCAGTTAGGGTTTAGTGGGAGAACAGTCTCGGAGAAGTTGACGATCGTCTTTTGATATTCCTTCGTGTTCGGTGACGTGGTATGATTATTAATGATGTGGATTTTCAAATTAAAATTAATCACAACTAAAAAATAAAATAAAGGGCTTAAACTGTAATTTACTAGGGTTCTAAAAATACTCTAGTTATTTTCAAAAGATTTGTATTAGTCTAGTCATTACCCAACTTTTTGTATTAGTTTAACAATTTTCTCAAAATAATATTGTCATAAATTGGTCTGCAGTAAATATGATATCAACTTGCCCAAGTAATCCGTATTCAATACAACTAAAGGTAAATTATTTAAATAAAGCAATAAATATTCGTAATAAATGACATTTTTGAAATATTTTTCATAATAAATAATGAAACAGTTTAAAAAAGATATGATATCAACTTGCTCAAGTAATCCGTATTCAATATAACTAAAGGTAAATTATTTAAACAAAGCAATAAATATTCGTAATAAATGACATTTTCGAAATATTTTTCATAATAAATAATGAAACAGTTTAAAAAAGATATTAAAATTTTATTGTCATAAATTGGTCTGCAGTAAATATGATATCAACTTGCCCAAGTAATTCGTATTCAATATAAGGTAAGTTATTAAAACCGAATTAACTAAATGTTAATTATTTAAACAAAACAATAACTATGATACCAAGTTGCGTAAGTAATCCTCAATGAAAATAATGTCAGTTATTAATAAAAATTAACAAATTACAAACATGGTAAATTGCATTTAAAATCGTGAAGTTAAGATTCAAATTATGCAACCAGTGTAATTTATTATAAAAAAAATTAACTAATTGAAAATATTTAAAAGATGGGCTATATGGACTAATAATAGTGATTTTACAACATTAAGATACGTATTATATATGGGCTTATAAGATACATGTTAATAAATAATGAAACAGTTTTAAAAAAGATATTAAAATCATATTGTCATAAATTGGTCTACAGTCAACCTACGTTAATCATGTATGGTTTCATAGGTTATTAAAAGTAACAAAAAAAACTAAAAGCATACAAAGTTCAGTGCTTTCATTTTCTGCTGAAAATATCTTGTATATATAGTACATTAATCATGTATGGTACATCTGGAAGGCTCGAAATGACAAACTCTCTAGGGGAATAGACAGAGATCCTCTGGAACTAGTTCGATATGCTGAGAGTGAGTGTCAAGCTTGGTTTAATGCCAATGAGATGCTACCGCGAGTAGTACAACAGAGTGCTGTACAGGAACCTCAAGTCATAAGCTTGGGAAATATTTGCTTACTGGATGGATCATGGACAGCGCTTGCTCAATTTAGTGGATGTGGATGGGTCTGGTTGGACAGTGAGGAAAAGACGCAACTCATGGGATCACACAACTTTCCCAGAAGAGAATCAGCTCTGCACTCAGAAGTGGAAGCACTGCGATGGGCGATGGAGAATATGCTTCAACATTCAACATGCCAGAACTTCGGAACGGACTGCAAAGATTTGATCGCAATGATCAAGGAACCTCATACTTGGCCAAGTTTTGCTACGGAATTGGAGAGGATAGAGACACTGCTTATATGCTTTCCGGACTTCAAGATTTCTTATGTTCCAAGAACGCACAATCGGATTTCAGACTTTTTAGATAAGACAGCTAGATCCTTCCATAGGAAGTTACATTTTGTTGGTTGTTCTCTTCCGGTCTGGTTACCCAGACCACCTCAAGTTTGAGTAATAGAATAGCCGTTTGTCGTCAAAAAAAAATATAGTACATTGATTAACGTAGGCCTGGGCATTTTACCCGGACCCGAGGACCCGACCCGGAACCGACCCGAAAATACCCGACCCGGAACCGACCCGAAAAATTATAAGTACTCATATGTGTCTTTTTATTTTGGACCCGCGGGTCTTGGGTAAGACCCGGACCCGACCCGAGACCCGATCGGGTACCCGAAATACCCGAGATTTATTTTATATATTAGGTATATTTGGGTGATTGGGTATATTTTTGGTATTTCTAATCTTTTTTTAAGTTTTAGGTTCGTATTTTCGGGTATAATTTCAAATTTTGAGTGTAATTTTAGATTTTCAGAAAATATAATTTGGGTATTCAGATATTTTTTGAGTTTCCAGGTCTGATTTTAGGTAAATATTCGGGTACTTTTACGGTTTTTGGGTACTTTTCGAGTTTTCGGGTCCAGTTTGGGTATTTCGAATTTTTTGGGGTTTTATATACCCGAACCGACCCGGATCCGAACAATACCCGAATATTATATGTGTTTTACGGGTACTAAAATTCTAGACCCGAACTGATCCGGACCCGACAAGACCCGACCCGGAACCGACCCGAAAATTATAAATACCCATATGGATCTAATTTCCGAGGACCCGAAAGACCCGGACCCGACAAGACCCGACCCGAAGACCCGGATGCCCAGGCCTAGGTTAACGTTTTCAAATGATCAAGCTTCTCTTGGAAGCTAAAATAAAAAAATAAAATAATTTTCTAATAAATTCACATATATTATGCTTTTAAGGTAATATTATTTTTAGAATATCTTGTTACTGAAGGTGAATTTGAATAAGAAAAAGTGTATCTCGGGAATACATTGCACCAGAAATTGACTAATCTTGATAAAGAATGTGTTTTGTTAAATATATGAAAATTTTGAAAAACAGAAACTGATTATTATTATTGATAAGATTCGAACGTTTTGCTTACAGAGAAACAAAACAAGTTCGTTTTCAAACAAACACACAATAAAAAGACCTGGGACACAAGGCAGCTAAAAAACAAACTCTTACATAAAACCATCTTCTGGGATCTAAAGAACAAACTCTTAGATAAAAACATCTTCTGGGATCTGTAAATCATCTTTCAAGGTAATCAGCGGCAAGCTTATGGAAGTCATACTTTGCAAACACACCTATAGCGTGTTGACTTGCAATGTAAGAAAGAGAAGACCCACAAATGGTTATACCAGTGTATACAGCCACAGTCGTGAGTTTATCCGTGCAAAAGGCGTAAGCTTTGGAAAACGAGAGAGAGAGAGATGACGCAGACCAGAGATGCGGCAACGAAAATCGCAACTTCTCGACGGAAAGTGAATCTGGGGAGAAACATAAGAGATCAAGAAAGGTTAAAGTTAAAGAGGAGATGAGACAGTTCTTGTTGGCTGCCAAACAATATATCTTGGAGTCCACGAGCCAAATCTTCTTCCTGGTCTCCTCGATGGGAGCTCCCGTCTACAAAACAAAAGAGATATGATTAATCACTTATTCTAAGCCAGAGAACAGAGCAACTTTCAAAGAGCTACTATTCTCTTTCGAAATTTTAAGAGCAATTAACTCAGCAATACCAGTTCCAGCCTACACAGAACCAACGTTATCAATCAGCAAAACATATATGCAAGATATATAGATGATAAGCTTATAGAGAGTATAATGCTTCCTGGTCTCACCTCTCCGGCACCCAAGAACAAGAAGGTATGGTCAGCAAGGCTTTTACCAAGCACCTTCTGAGCGGCAATAAGCCCAGCAAGCACCACGGATGCAGTACCCTGCAACACAAGACACAAGTTCTTGATAGCTGACACCTCAAAACCAAACTGTAACAAACAGAATAATTTTTAGGAAATGATCTTTACCTGGATATCGTCGTTGAAGACAAGATGAGTATCCATGTACTTAGACAGAAGGTCATACGCATTGTGGTTTGCAAAATCTTCAAACTGAGAAATAAAAAAGAGTATATATCAGGACATCTTTAAGAAAATAATATCTCTGAGCAGAATCCATCATATATATGGCTCTCTCACCTGTACCAACACTTTCTCTCCATAGTTCTGCTTCACAGCGCACATGAACTCGTGCAGAAAGTCTGAATACTCCTGAATCACAAACGCCAAAAACAAACTTTTCAGTTTCTGTTAAGAAACCATTGTAGGAAAGCAAAATAAAAAAATAATGAAACCGTTTAATTCTCTAACCAAAGAAACAATATTTTTGGAGGCTGCGACCATTGCCATTTTTCTTTCAAACGAGAAAAATGGTTGTGTTGCTTGAACTCGACTTTGAACTCTATATATATAAAGTGATGGTGAAGAATATTAATGACGCAAAAAATATTACTTGCGAAACTTGCGCAATTAATCAGTATAAGTAATGTATGTTCATAATAATAAGTTTCCTAATTAGATATAAAACGTATTATGCCATTAAAACATTTAATGACATGTCGACATTTATTAATAATCTTTTGCAAGTTATGATTAATGAGATTAGGAATTAATGTAAATGGTCGACATTTATTAAGATTCTTGTGCAAGTTATGATTAATGAGCAATTAATGTAACTTTCCGATTAGTAACTCGATTAGAAAAATAAATCAAAAAGAAAAATACAAAAAATCAACCAATAGAATCGCTAAAATTTTGCTGAGAAGCTCTATATAAGCGACATGTGGCAAATGTACTTCTCTTTTAAAATATAGGAGGATATGAAAATTAATGATTTTCAATAATAAAGATTTGTTAAAACCTAGTATATAAATTATCATATTTGTTAAACTTTTAATTATCAAAATAAATTAAATAATCATATTAATTATAGAACAAAATTTAGTTTTTTGTATATGTTATATTATGATGTCTTTAAAAATAGTTATAAATTATTAAAACTCTTAAAAATTTCACATTCATATTTTTGTAATCTATGTTTAATTCTTTTTATCACAAGATATAAACGATAAAATAGCATACCATATAAAATATATAAATATTCAATTTCGAAATTTGTTTTGAACAATTTTTGAAATTCATCAGAAATGTGTTTTCTATGGAAAAAATATAGACGCGTGTTTGATCATCTATTTTTTGTTTGTTCTTGCTCATATACAGCGTGGGAGAGGGTTACTAGTAAATTAGTTGGATCTGAAATCAATCCAGACTAGAGTGACATCTTCTAGTGCTTCAAAGAGGGCGGTTCACTAGAGTGGATTAAGTGCTCCTTCGATTTCTTTTCCAAACAACTATATATCACATATGTGGAGCAAATGATTAAACTCACGGATAAAGCGATCAGAAACATGGTCTCATCTCTTAAATATACAAGCGATCATAAGCTTGGAAGCCTTATGTGCATATGGTTTGAGGTGAAGGGCGATTAGAATACAGTATACGCTACTTACCAACAATTCCAAGTAGTATACAGTATACGCCGGCAAAGATCGGAAGCGGGATAGAAGCGAAGAAGGCACCAAACTTTCCTGAAGATCATAAAATATCACTTTGATGATATCGTTATTCATTTTTACCACCACTAAAGACATATTTTCAAAAATATCTTATTTATTAAAACGTTAAAAACTCTTTACCACCAGTAAAGACATATTTTCAAAAATATCTTATTTATTAAAAGGTTAAAAACTTTTATATCCATGTTTTTATATGCTTTTCAAAATTCTAATCTCAAACTCTAAATCTTAAACCCCCAACTCTAAACCCTAAACCCTAAATGTTCAACTCTAAACTCTATATCCTAAATTCAATACTCTAAACCATACACTCCATACCTAAATTCAATACTCTAAACCCTAAATCCTAAAACCTCAATTATAAACCTTAAATCATCAACTTTAAACCCTAAACTATATACACTAAACTCTAAAACATCAAATCTAAACCCTAAATCCTAAACTTTTTAATCTAAACCCTTCATTAAAATTGATGGTAAAAGTGGTTAGTGTAAAAAATAAAAAAGGTACTATGAAAATGGTATTTTAGGCAATTTCCCAAAATTAAAATAAATTAAAATAAACCAAATAAAAATGGTAACAAAATAGGGAAATTGCCTAAAATACCATTTTCATAGTACCACTTTTCATGTTTACACTAACCACTTTTACCACCAATTTTAATGAAGGGTTTAGATCTGAAAGTTTAGGATTTAGGGTTTAGATTTGATGTTTTAGGGTTTAGGGTATATAGTTTAGGGTTTAGAATTGAGGATTTAGGGTTTATAGTCGAGGTTTTAGGGTTTAGGATATTGAATTTAGGATATAGAGTTTAAGATTTAAGGTTTAGAGTTTTGGATTTAGAGTTGGGGGTTTATGATTTAGAGTTGGGATTAGAATTTTGAAAAACATGTAAAAACAAGGTTTTAACCTTTTAATGAATAACATATTTTTGAAAATGTGTCTTTAATGATGGTAAAGATGAATAATAGTACTATCAAAGTGTTATTTTTAAAAATTTTCTCAGCAAAATATTTGAAAAACTATTTTCATGACAGAACTTTTCATAATGTTTTTATTTTTTTGATTATATTTTTTTGACAAATTAAATTTTTTCAAATATGGAAACAAAATATTTGGAAAATATTTTCATAACTGCATTTTCCATAATTTTCACAATTGTTTTTTATTATCCGTATAATACACATTCTATTATGCAGAAATAAAGAACACATGTTTGAATTCACTTTCTACAAATATTAGATTTAGAGTTGTTTATAGATTGTTTATTCTGTAAATTTTTGAGTGATGGTTTATGCGTAGAATGTCCTTTCCACAAATATTTAGATAACTTTTATTTAGGTAGATTATTAATAATTCTAATCAATATAGATTTAATAACAATAGATGGATTTCAATTTTCACTTTGTAGAATCTAAATTATGCAGTCTGAAAAACGAAATCTGAACTTTTATTTAAACTCTTTTAGAAAAACAAATAAGCCTCTACAGTAATATAGGTATTTCTTCAATAATTCATATATATATATGGTCTATATGTTCTATAAAAATATTTATTTTATTTATTTTTACAGAAAAGCACTAAAAGCTAAAATAGTACAAATTTGCTTTTAGCCTATTGGAACAATATATGCATTTTTCTTGGTCTTAAAACAAAAATTTCCTATTAGTAATTACTGTTGAAAGCAGGTTTCACTCCATTCTAGATCCGATCGAAGAGTCTAGACTAATGTCACAAAGGTTCAAAATAGAATAATCGGACCATGAATGTAATCGAAGCTTATTCTGAATTGACATAGTAATAATATCTAGGACTCGCGACTTGTCATTATTAACTTTATGATGTTATTTTTATTTGAAGTTTTTATTTTTATTATGTTTTGGAAAAGGAAATAATAGTTTGATTTCATTTGGATTATGGGTGTTCAATCCGAATATCGGGTTTCGGTTCGGTTTGATTTTTTCGGTATTTCGGTTATTAAAATATAACTACTATTCTAAATCCATATTTACTTCGGTTCAATTTAGTTTATATACCGTCGGTTTTTAGTTTATTCAGTTTTATACCAAAAAATATATTTATTTAGTTTGAGATCATATTATATATTATACGAATTTTAGAGTCATGTTATCAAAAAGTCATTTATTAAAAAAAATTATATATTTAAATAAAAGAATAAAAAACAAAAAGGCTTCTATCATCTAATAAAATAATCAAATCTAGAATTAATATCAAAACTCTAAATTTTGAAAATAAAAATAAAAAAACAAAACAAGCATGAAAGAAAAGTTTTTATATTCTTCCATATTTAGTGTTCATCAAATTAATATGTATTCGATTGACCACAACTCTGTTTGTTTAAAAATAAAAAAGTTGTAAAGAATTTCAACTAATTGTTGTCCATCAAATTTATAATCTTTATTTCAATTTATTTACTGTTAAAATAAAACAAAAAGATAAAAAAGACTAAGAAAATAAGAAGCCTCAGTTTCAGTAAATTGTTACTTAATTTTATTCCAAGTAATTCAAGTGATTTATAAATTATAATTATAGTTCAACTCATATAACAAATAGATTTTCATGCGTCGTTATAAATATATACATATTTACATGTTTCAGTTTAATCGGTTATAAATCAAACCATATCCAAATCCTACGGTTTTTATAAAATCACATTCATTCGGTTTGTATGGTATATACCAAAACAAAATCGTATTACCAATTGTTTAATATCTTTTAATAATATAAAATAAAAAAAGAACTAAGATACAAATTTTTTTATCAAATATTTATTATTTATAATAATTAATTTTCATATACGTTAATCATATTAGGTAATTTCGTAGTTTTTATTTAAGGAAAATGTGAGATTGTTTTTTTGTACATTATTTATCAATTCAATAGTTAGTTTAATAAAAAGTGTAATATAAGTTAAAATGGACCAACCTATTTTTCTAATAATAATATAATTTATATATAGTATATTTTATATAGTTATTTATTAAACGGGATTTCATAATCATACGGTTCTATGATCATTCATATTGTTTTATAACACAATATTTAAATCATTGATAACAAAATTTTCAATGTGGAAAATTTAATAAGTTTATAATTTATAAATGTTCTTGAAAATTCATTGAAATTTTTGAAATTAAAATATTTATGTAATCTTATATGGCATATAGTTTAATCTATATACATATTTGTTTTACACTATACAGAAAACAGCATTTTGGCGAGGAAAATTAACGAGAAAAAAGGAACCTCGTAAAATTACGTCGCAGTTACGAGAAACTTACGAGGAAAGATAAAATAAACGTTATTTCGTCGTAAAATAACGAGGAAAGATTTTCCTTGTAAAGGAAATGTAATCCTCAATTCAATTCAGTCATAAGATTGATGAGCCAACCAGAAAGTCACTTAGGGACTGTTTAGGGATTCAGAATCTTGGTGGTATGAGTTCATATTTGGGTATCCCTGAAAATCTGGGAGGACCAAAGACACAAGTATTTGGTTTTATTCAAGATCGGTTTAATAACAGAATTAATGGGTGGACTTTCAAATTCTTTACCAAAGGGGGGAAGAAAGTCATAATAAAATCGGTAGTTACGGCGTTACCAAACCATGTGATGTCTTGTTTCCATATAGCGAAAACAGTAATGAAAAAGTTAACGAGTGCAGTGGGCCAATTTTGGTGGAGTCCATCGGGGAACACTAAAGGTTTACATTGGAAATCATGGGATAAAGTTTGTCTACCAAAGGAGGAAGGAGGTTTGGGCTTTAAAGATATGACAAATTTTAATACAGCCATGTTGGGAAAACAATTTTGGAGGTTAATAGATAAACCGAACACATTATTTTCTCGTGTGTTCAAAGGACGGTATTTCAGGAACGCGTCATCCCTGGAACCTATTAGATCGTACTCCTCATCCTATGGATGGTGTAGTATTTTCTCCGCTAGATCTCTGGTTAGCAAAGGACTAATCAAAAGGGTGGGAACAAGATCATATATTTCAGTATGGAATGATCCTTGGGTTTCATCCACTCGCCTGAGACCAGCAAATAAAAATCAACACAATCTTTACCCGGATCTTACGGTAGATTCTCTAATTGACTCGACAACGAGAACTTGGAACTCTCAGGTAATTAGGACTTTGGTAGACCCACATGACGCAAAGATTATTGAAAGTTTACCACTGAGTCGGCTCCGGACAGATGATAGGGCAGGCTGGCACTTTACAATTAATGGGCGGTGTAGAACCTAAAATCTACACTCAGCATTTTGTAGTGTTTGTAAGTAAACTAGGGAAGTGACAAAAGATGTAGGCAACGATATCCTTAGAACAGAACGATGTAATCGGAATTCAGTTGACAAAAATGGACTTTTATTGATTAAGAGGTCGAATACAAGGAATAACAAAGAGATCGATTATAACAAGGAGATCGATCAATAGTAAGATCTAAAACGAAGTGAGAAAGGTGAAAAATGTGTGGTGTGCTCTCTCTCTAGGGTTTTCGATGTCCCTTTAAAATTGATCTCGTCTCCCTTTTATAAGCTCGACTCCGCTATCCTTGCAACTGCTTCAGCGATCTTCTCGACTTCGGCGACCTCCTTTTCTACTTCGTTGACGTCGCTATGGGTCTTGTTCCTTTACGGCCCATTTTAAACATTAGCCCATTTAGCCTATGTCCAAAACTGGGTCCAACATTTGTCCCCCATTCTCTTTTCCCTTGATCGAAATGGAAAGAGACGGTTCGGTTTACTTGGTTCGGGATTTGATTAGATTTTCTTTCCGACCTCTTATATTCTTTTTTTATAACGGTCATGTGCGTGGATTTCTAGGGCGGAACTGGAATGATTGCGGCGGCTGCAGCGTAATCTAGGTTATTATTGCGTTTCTCGGGTTGCGATATGGCCGTTAGAGGCTTTCCTTTAAATAGCGATAGAGTTCCGATTTTTCTTTTTTCACTTCCGATCATCTTTCTTTCTCTTGATCTTGCGATTTTCCTTTTCTGCTATCTTTACGAGATGTCTTCCTCTTCATTCCCTCGTCCAACGATTAAGCAAGAACATCTTGAAGCCTAATACTCCTCGTTCGGCGTTGATCGCGCCGTGGTATGTGAGCTAGCTTCTGATCAGGAGACTCCAGAAACTGTCAGAGAAGGCTACTGCGGTGCATATCTCCGTTTCTTCGAGTCCTGCGGGATCTTTTTCCCGATTCCGAAGCAGGTGTTGGAGATTCTTGCCGAGCTTGGGATTTCTCTAACTCAGTTATGCCCGAATCTTCTTAGGCATCTCTTGGCGATCCTCGTCAGAGCCAGGGAGGAGAAGCTCTTTTTTGAGCTCGAGGAGCTACAAAATCTGTATTTCATAAAGCGAAATCCGAAGAACCCCGGGACTTTCTTGGTATCTCCTCGTCCTGGTCGCCACGTGATTAGCGGGACTCCCTATCGAGATGACTCGTGGCGAGAGCAGTTCTTTGTCTTCAAGGTCGATTCGTCCACCGTAGGGGATTTCGACTTTTCTCTGCTCCCTCGCCGTTGGGCTAAAAATATCGGTGAGGTTTCGAATGTACGTTCTTTTTATTTGCGTGTTATTCAAGAAACTTACATGAGTTCGCACCTATGTATCTTTAGTTTAGTTCACCCGAAGATCTATCCGATGTCGGATCAACTTCGTGGTCTGGTGGCTGTTTTGAGATGAAGGGACACTGATTGGTCGTCGTTTACCAGGGAACGGATTCGGACTTTTGATAGTGCTCAAATTACCCAGTAGAGCTTACTCTCTCAAATAAGAGGTACAACTGTAGTACTTAGGGATCGAATCACGAAGAGTTAGGGAACCAATTAAATCTAATCAATTAATCAATCCTAGGTGAAGTTGGTTTTAAAGATGAAAATGTAAAGTAACAATTCCTAAAATGAGCAAGGTAGTTGCTCTAACTAATATTATGATGGGTGTTTCAATGAAATGAAGAGTGCTAGACTTAGGGCTTTTATTCATGAATGGAGATTATAATGTCTATAAATGCCTAACAAGTTGTTTGCATGATACTATAGAACTACCGCTTAACTCTCAGTGATGTCTCACTGGTTAAATAATCTAGATCTCTGGCCTCAACTGTCGTATGTTGACAAAGAAAAAGAGTCGATCGATATCCTTTAGATATATCGATCGATACACCTTTCGCTCGGTGATCGATTCACCTGTCGGGATATCGATCGACAGCTTCTAGATATACCTAGGCGCGAGCCGATAATGAACACTACATCTCAAGGAGGGCGGTTAGCTCTTCTCCAAGGAGATACTAGTTCAAACAGATAATTCAAGATATCAAAGATCCTAGTGATCTATATTCTAGTTAGCTACTCTAAAACAAGCTTAGGGTGCAATCTATTTGATCAATATCACAACTTAGCAATTATAGTTTGGGGCTAATCCCACAAACCTATTTAAACCCTAGATCTAACAAGTAGACTACTCAGACATAGCTAAGCAATTCATAACAATAGATAGATGAAAGAATTGCATAGATAGAATAAAGTAGAATAACAAATGGAGTTCACAAATCTCTTCAATCTCTCAAAACATGTAAAACTCTAGTCTCTCTCTCTCACACTCTCTGCTTTGTCTTAGACTCTTCAAAGCTTGCTTTCTGATCACTTGCCGTCAAAAACATTTAGCAGGAATATTTAAGCATTTCCATTAGGTTAAAAACTCGTCAGGGGGAATCTCGTAATTTGGTGAAGTCTTGGTGAAGCAGTCGGCTAAACCATTTCGTCCTCGATATCGATCGACAACACTAGATGTGTATCGATCGATTATAATCTTCTAGTACGCGGATCTTCTCAGCTATCAATCGACAACTCTGGATGAGTATCGATCGATTCTTATCGCAATGTTGACTTCCGACTTGGTCTTGGATGGTCAACTTGGGTGTATCATCTCTTGTACTCCAAAATGCTCCAAAAACATCACTTTATCACGAAACGCTCCTGAACATGAAAACATACCTAACATGCTAGAAAACAGATTAGATATATAATAAAATGCTAGTATACCATGGTAGAAAATGGGTAAAATCCATGGTATATCAACTCCCACAGACTTACTCATTTGCTTGTCCTCAAGGAAAAAGAATAGTCTTTGGAAAAGGTTTGAAAACAGTAGGACTCAAAGATTCAAAATATTGAAGTCATCACTCTATGGGTTTGCAATCCATATCTAAACATCCAAATCACAAAAGTTCATTATGCCTTATCCTAACTTAGCAACCAAACTCATCTAGTCAACAACTTAGCAAATTTTATCTGACATTCCCCTCTACTAACCTCATTTCTTAACATAAAATAAAAGTGCAGGCTTTACCTTGGGAGTATCGATCAAAGGACACATGGATTCAACTCAAAAAAGTATCTGAACACACATGTAGTCTTCTCTGATCCCTTTTTCCCCTCATCTCTCTTCTCTGAATCTCTTATTAGTTTCAATTTCAACAGGTTTCGATGCCACAAAGGTCATCTAGTCTATCTCATTGACATTTGCATTTGTAACTCATACATTTTTTGACAAAGTATAGCGAATAATGGGGTCTTTGGTAATTTACCTATCCCTCGTTTCCACAATGTGTGATAGGTTGATCCACTTTAGCATCTTTAGTACCATCTGCAATCAGTAAATCTAGAATGGTGCTAAAGAGTGGTCAGACAATCAAATATAAATCTATATCAATGTCCCTATTTAATACTTATGTGAAAAATAATTTTGAAAAACATTTTAAATAAAAACCAAAATAAAAACACATATTAGTAAAATCCCCCCCTCCCAGACTTAAATTACACTGTCCCAGTGTAACACAGCCGGAGTGAGGTAAATAAATAAATCATATAAATAATAAATATAACAAGATAGAACGACTAAACATGACCGACATGTGTCGATCGATTCGTAGGGGTGTACGTCGATCGTTATTGATGGTCGTGTGGTGTCGAGCGATGTAAATGGAATGTGTGGTCTTGACTTTGGAATCATCAAACATTTCCCTCATCTTTGGACTCAGTAGCAGTGAAGCTTCTTGTGTCATCATATTATCTTGTCCATCTAGGATGTATCTTTACTAAATCTGCTTTGATGACTTGCAACCTTCTGTCTAAATCTTCCATGTCAAACTGATGTTGATAGAAATCAAATGTTGAATGCTCGGACAATTTTTCATGTTGTTCTGTGTCGTGCTGGTCATGAATCTGCTGATCTTGGTCTGCCAAGGACTGGGTGTCAATCGATGCTACAACTTGTGCGTCGGTCGTTTCGCTAGGAGTTCTATCGGTCGATCCAGTGTCAACTGTGTCGATCGATTCTGAACGTTGTCCTTGGTACTGCATAATTCTCTGCATACTGCGTATCTCATTCTTCAATAGACCAGTAGCTCTGCAAAGGTTGGTCACTGTTTCATTGACAGTGTCGTCAATGTCATCACTTCGTCCGTTGAGTCTCTCCTCCATAGAATTCATAGCTTCGTATAGCTCATGTTTGATCTGATCAACTTCTGCTGCTGTGCATGCTCTCTTCGCTGGTGGTGGCTAGATGTCGATTGATATGGGTCTAGGCCTATCGATCGATGTCGCGTTTCTGTCACCAAGACCAATATGATCTTGAACTATGCTCATGTCTCTGTGTAGCTCGTTCAGCTGTTGTGACAGTGTATCCAGGTATCGCATGATAGGTGAACTGAAGTGATCGTGCTTTTCCTCGTATGCTTTCATCTTATCTTCCTCTGTGAACCTTGTGTCGATCGATAGTGAAAACTGTGTGTCGATCGATGTAAATGTAGCATTCTGAGCCTGATCTTTCTTGCGAATTGATGCTAGCTCTTTCTGTAGAAGATCGATCCTCTTGCTTAACCATTTGACATTGTTGTTGAGAGGGCTGTAGACGTCTCCAATCCGTGTATTGATGTAAGCAATCTCCCATTCATCTCGCTTAGGTGATGAACATTCTGGTCGGTTCTTGGATGTAGTCTTGCCGATGTCGATCGATGGTGCAGGTACTGTGTCGATCGATACTGGTGGCGTAGATTCCTTCTCAAGAATGGTTAATATGTTTCTGATATATGGTGTTTTTCACATCGTTGTATATATGTTTTCATTTGTTTCAAGTTACTAATTCGTGTCAGTCTAGTCCTTTTTGGCCTTTTACAGGTCTGGAGTTAGTAGAAGAGAGAAGAGAAGGTGCATGATGAAAAGATGTCCTTTTGGAGCAATTCTGCGGAGAACACTTAAGTAGAACAGTCCCGAGACTGTTCTCTCTCAAGCGGAACAAGCAGACGGAGTGATCCGGAGATTGTTCCCGACGAATATGGAAACTCCTATTTCGGGAATTAAAGCCCTGTTGCCCTAGTCTCTTTTCTTCTGATTGGCGCCTCCATATAAAAACGCCATCTATCATTTTTATCATTTTCTTACGCTAGTTTTACAAGAGAACACTGTGATTTGCGATCTGCAACTTGTAAGGGAGAAGAATCCATCCTCTCATAGAGAAGATCATCTGAACCCTATTGTTTTCTACTCTGTTCTTATGCAATTTTATTCAGGATTTATGTCTTTGATTCTCTGCATCATGATCGAGTAGTAACCTTGCTCGCCTAGGGTTTTTAGGGTGTTGAGACATGAGTTAAACATAGATAAGCGATTCTAATATGTTCTTCATTCATACTGTTCTTACTGCTTTCATTAACCTGATCACTTGATGTTAGATCCCTAGTTCATCACCTAGCTAACCGCTTAGGAGATAACTTGACATGTATTGAATGAGCTTAGTATCCCTAATCAGCGAAAGTAGATATTAGGGTGGTAAGTGAACTGATCGGACCTGTTCTCTAAGGCTTGCAATCGATCCTCATCCCAACGACAGTTAGGTGGTGAGATCGATCCGCAAAGCAATCACTGCCACGACAGTGGAGTGTTCCAGCTGAGTGATCCGAGTTCTAGAAAGCACTTCATCGCGCTTGAATAATTGTTTGGCTCCAATTCAACACCCAATGAAATACCCTAGGTTAGCTCTTGTTTAATTGAATCAATCCCGTGTTTTGTTTGCTTGTTAACTATCGTCTCTTTCAACCAAAATCATATCTCCATCTTAGCTTGATTTCGGAACTTATAGAACTAGAGTGTAGACTGGTCCTCTGGATTTGAATCTCAAGTACTACAATTGCAACTGTTAACTTGGCAGTAGCAAGGATTCATTTTTAGTGTATCAAGTTTTGGCGCCGTTGCGACGGGGACCAGATTTTTTACCTCTAATTTTCGGTTTCATATCTAGTCTAAGATATCTAACTCGTGTTTATTTCTTTCTTTCAGCTGATGATCCAGGTGCATGACCAGTAGACATACTCGGAGCAACGCACAAGGACCATTGCATCAGCTTACCAACGAAGAACTAGCAAGATTGGAACGACAGAACCGTCAACAGACGAGATCTACGAACACCAACATGGGTGATCACCAGGATGATCTCACTGCTGCGTTTGCACTCATGCAACAACAGATGCAGCAGATGCAGCAAACGATCCAAGCGCAGCAAGCTGCTGCCGAGAAAGCTGCTCTGAATGCTGCGAACCAGCAGAACCAACCGGAGGAAGTTTTCCAGATCGGCCAGAGAAACTTACTGCGCAATCTGCCTGCTACCCGATCTGCCATCAACCCTCCACCGTGCACTAGGCAAGACTTCGAGATCAAGCCAGCCTTGATAAGTCTAGTGCAAAGGAAGATCTTCAATGGACTTCCTGCTGAGATACCGATGGACCAAATCGAGCACTTTGAGAAGATGTGTGGTTTCACTAAAGCGAATGGAGTACCACCCGATTACATCAAGTGTACTCTGGTCCCTTTCTCTCTTGATGGGAAAGCTGCTCGCTGGCTAGATTCCCTACCCACGGGATCACTCACTGATAGTGCTCAAATTACCCAGTAGAGCTTACTCTCTCAAATAAGAGGTACAGCTGTAGTACTTAGGGATCGAATCAATCCTAGGCAAGGTTGGTTTATATGATGAAAGTAAAAGTAACAATTCCTAAAATGAGCAAGGTAGTTGCTCTAACTAACAATATGATGGGTTGTTTAAATGTGATAAAGAGTGCTAGACATAGCGCTTTTATTCAGGAATGTAGATTATAATCTCATTAAATGCTTTAATAAGTTGCTTGCATGGTACTATAGATCTCAGCCGCTTAACTCAAGTGAAGTATCACTGGTTAAATAATCTAGATCTCTGGCCTCAACTGTCGTAATGTTGGCGCAGAAAAAGAGTCGATCGATATCCTTTTGAGATATCGAGCGATACACCTTTCGCAGTGCCGATCGATTCACCTGTCGGGATATCGATCGACGACTTCTAGATCTGCCTAGGCGCGAGCCGAATATGAACACAAGGTCTCAAGGAGGAGCTGTCGCTCTTCTCAACGGGAGACATGCAAGTTCAAATGGATAATTCAAGATAATCAAAGATCCTAGTGATCTATGTTCTAGTTAGCTAATCTAAAACAAGCATAGGGTGCAATCCATTTGATGAGTACCACAACTTAGCAGATATAGTTTGGGGCTAATCCCACAAACCTATTTAAACCCTAGATCTAACAAGTATACTACTCAGACACAGCTAAGCAATTCATGACAATAGATAGATGAAAGAATTGCATAGATAGAAATAAGTAGAAATACAAAAGGAGATGAGAAATCTCTCCAATCTCTCAAAACAATATAAAACTCTAGTCTTTCTCTCACACTCTCGGCTTTTCTCTTGAAGGTTGTTTAAAGCTTGCTTCTTTCGAAGTTGCCGTCAAAAAACACTTAGCAGGAATATTTAAGCATTTCCATTAGGTTAAAAACTCGTCAGGGGCAATCTCGTAACTTGGTGAAGTCTTGGTGAAGTAGTCGGCTAAACCATTTCGTCCTCGATATCGATCGACAACACTGGATGTGTATCGATCGATTATAATCTTCTAGTACGCGGATCTTCTCAGCTACATCGATCGACAACTCAGGATGAGTATCGATCGATTGTAATCGCAATGTTGACTTCCGACTTGGTCTTGAATGGTCAACTCGGGTATATCATCTCTTGTACTCCAAAATGCTCCAAAAACATCACTTTCTCACAAAATGCCCCTGAACCTGAAAACATACCTAACAGGCTAGAAAACGGATTAAATATAGAATAAAATACTAGTATACCATGGTTAAAAAACGGGTGAAATCCATGGTATATCAACTCCCCCAGACTTACTCCTTTGCTTGTCATCAAGCAAAAACAGTAGTCTTTGGAAAATGTTTGAAAACAGCAGGAACTCAAAGATTCAAAATATTGAAGTCATCACTCTATGGGTTTGCAATTCATGTCTAAACATCCTAATCACAGAAGTTCATTATGCCTTATTCTAGCTTAGCAACCAAACTCATCTAGTCAACAACTTAGCAAATCTCATCTGACATTCCCCTCTACTAACCTCATTTCTTAACATAAAATAAAAGTGCAGGCTTTACCTTGGGAGTATCGATCAAAGGACACATGGATTCAACTAAAACAAGTATCTGAACACACAGGTAGTCTTCTCTGGTCCCTTTCTCCCCTCATCTCTCTTCTCTGAATCTCTTATTAGTTTCAATTTCAACAGGTTTTGATGCCACATAGGTCATCTAGTCCATCTCATTGACATTTGTATTGTAACTCATAAATTTTCGACAAAGTGTAGCGAATAATGGGGTTTGGTACTCAACCTATCCCTCGTTTCCACAATGTGTGATCATCCTTGAGATTTAGAATACTGGGGTCGCAGGAGACACTCCTACCCCTCTGCCTCTCCAGAAATCATTTCAATCTTTTATAACATAAACTTAGATCTTGAGACGCTGAAGAGAGAGAAAGAAGGGAACCAGAAACACACAGACTTTTTACCTTCCAGACTTGTAAGAGGATTCCGATCCAATGATTTCCAAGCCCCAAGACAAGCAAATAAGTCAGTATTAGTGTTGGAGGTCAGCTTTGGTTCCTTCAAACAATCTTTAGCTAGTGAATATAGATGACAGGTTGATCCACTTTAGCATCTTTAGTACTATCTGCAATCAGTAATCTAGAATGGTGCTAAAGAGTGGTCAGACAATCATATATAAATCTATATCAATGTTCCTATTTAATACTTATGCGAAAAATAATTTTGAAAAACAATTTAAATAAAAACCAAAATAAAAACACATATTAGTAAACTCCCCCCCCCAGACTTAAATTACACTGTCCCAGTGTAACACAGCCGGTGGTGAGGTAAAGATAATAAATAATAATTAATAAGTATAACAAGTTAGAATGAATAAACCTGATCGACAAGATGTCGATCGATTCGTAGTGGTATACGTCGATCGTTGGTAATGGTCGTGTGGTGTCGAGCGATATGAATGGTGAATGTCGGTCGACGGAATCATCATTCTACTTGGATCTAATAAAAACTGCAAAATAAATCCGAAAAATAAAAGCAAAAATGAAAAATAATAAAATAAAGAAAAATAAAAGAAAACCTAATAGTGGGTTGCCTCCCACTCAGCGCTTTGTTATAGTCATTTAGCTTGACTGTGGTAGGTGAATGACTCATGGGGTGCAGAAACTGCTGATTACCGGACAGCAATCATCAATCTTGTGTCTCCTACTGTTGAACCATGTGGCAGCGAAGCTTCTTGTGGCATCATCTGACCTTAGTTGTTTCTTATCTATCTTGAGGACTGTATCTTGAAGTTTCCTCACAGAATTCTCAATGTATTTGATGTTGCCAACCTTCCTGTCGATGGTCTGGTAGGTATATACGGAAAATTCCTTCAACTCACTCTGTAATGCATCGATCCTGTCAAGAATAAACTGATCCCGGTCTGTTAAGGACTCGGTGTCGATCGATGCTACTAGATGCGCGTCGGTCGTTTCGCTGAGAGGTCTGTCGGTCGACTCAGAATCTACTGTGTCGATCGATTGTGAGCATTGTCCTTGGTATTGCAGAGCACGTATAGCGCCCTTCATTTGGTGAGTGGTTATGCATAGGCTGTTTATTCGTTCGTGAACAGTGTCGTCAATGGTTTCACAGGTCCCGTTGAGTCTCCTTTCCATGGCATCCATAGCCTCGTACAGCTCATGTTTGATTTCATCAACTTCTGCTGTAGTGCATGTTCTCCTTGCTGGTGGTGGCTCGATGTCGATCGATATTGGTCTCGGCCTGTCCATCGATGTTGCGTTTTTGTCACGAAGACCAAGATGATCTTGAACTATGCTCATGTCTCTTTGTAGCTCGTTCAGCTGCTGTGACAGTGTGTCTGGAATCGCAGGATAGGTGAACTGAAATTTTCATGCTTCTTCACGTATGCTCTCATCTTATCTTCCAGTGCTGCGAACCTTGTGTCGATCGATGGTGAAGATTGTGTGTCGATCGATGGAAAAGTAGCATTCTTAGCTCGATCTTTCTTGCGAATTAATGCTAGCTCTTTATGTAGAAGATCAATCCTCTTGCTTAACCATTCGACATTGTTGCTGAGAGGGCTGTAGACGTCTCCAATCCGTGAATTGATGTAAGCAATCTCCCATTCATAATTCTTAGGTGATGAACATTCTGGTCGGTCCTTGGATGTAGTCTTGCCGATGTCGATCGATGGAACAGGTACTGTTGCGATCGATACTGGTGGCGTAGCTTCTTTCTTAAGCATGGTTAATATGTTTCCAAGCTCCACTCTTACCTCAGCAATATCACTCTGGAGGTCCTTGTAACTGACATCCAAAGGCTGGAAAGTGTCTTCCACCAATGTGTGCATGTTTGCCTCAAGGTGTGCCTGAGTGATATTCGTGTTCACGCACACCAATTAACCTAATGTGCACACTACCACAATCTAATGGTATGTCGATGTAGCACTTTAGGATCGAATCCACAGAGACCAACGATTACACTTTATTTCTATGGGATCAAAATTGAGCTAAGACAATATGGGGTTTTTGATTTGGTTGTAACGTGCAAAGCAGCAAATAAAATAATGTAAATGTGAATTCAGATTAAAGAGAAGCCAGCCTAGGGTTACTTCATCGGGTGCTAATACTTGTGAGCTAAACAATTATTCAAGTGCTAATAAGAACAGTCTAGAACTCGGATCACTCAAGTAGAACAGTCCACTGTCGTGGTACTGCTCCCTATGCTGATCGATCTCACCGTCTAACTGTCGTTGAGGTGAGAAGCGACAACAAGCAATAGTGATCAAGTCCGATAGGTTCACAGAACACCCTAATATCTACTTTCGCTGATTAGGGATGCAATGCTCATTCAAAACAGATCTAGCAACCTAAGCACTTTTGATGATCAGATTAAACCTATGATCTAACATTAAGCGGCCAGTTTAATGCAAGCAGTAAGAATGGTTATGAATGAAGACAATCGAGTGATTCACTTATCTATGTTTAGCTCACGAAATCAACACCCTAGAACCCTAGACAAGCTAGCCGACTACTCAGCCATGAACATAGAAAACACAGAGTTCATAGATGAATAATACTGCAAAAATATAACAGAAACAAGAGAGGGTTCAGGATGATCTTCTCTAAAACGAGAGAGAGAGAGATCCTTCTCCCTTTACAAGGTATGAAATCACAAAGTAAAAAGCTCTAGAGTCTGTTTCTCTATGAAAAGTAGCGTAGAATCATGTAGAAAAATAGAAAAAGAAGTTATATCAAAAGCCACAGGCGGCCAGAGAGAAAAGAGGATAATTAGGGCAAATCCCGAGATGTTGTATTTTCCTTATTCGTCGGGAACAACCGCGGGATCACTCCGTCTGCTTGTTCCGCTTGATCGGGAACAGTCATCAGACTGTTCTGCGTGAAAATCACCAAACTGCACTGTTTTCTGCTTCTTTTGTTCCAGCAGGTCCATCTCCCATCCAGTGCAACTCCAGACCTGAAATGACTCGAAAAGGACTAGACAGACTCGATAAAGACTTGAAAATCATTTAGAAAACATATATACAATGATGTATAAAACACCATATATCAATTCCCCCAGGCTTAGATCCTTGTTTGTCCTCGAACAAGACCAAGTATCAAGAACAGGGAGAAAGGTTTGAAAGTGTGGGAACTCTCCTATTCTCAGCAACCATACCTTAACCACGAATCTCTGAACCATACAAGCAGTAAACTAGGACAACACACCCTTACCAGAACCCCACTGACTGCTGTTCGAAAATCGGCTCCATACTCTACATCTCAAACCTGAAAAAGCAACACTATCGAGACAGAACTCCCTACATTCATTTAAGAGCAGCGTGAGCTTCTCATCACAGGCACTATTCAGGGTAGACGGGCTAGGTGTGGAACAGGCTAATTTTATGGTGGAGCTAAAGAGTGTTTAGGGGCTACCAACTTTTCGTAGTGGATGCAGGATATCGCACAAAATAGTCGTGAGAGGACGGCTCCACTGATGTCCACAGCCCCTTACTCGTTTTGCTATCTCAGGAGCGACTGTTCTTTTCGTTCGGGAACAATCATCAGACTGCTCCACTCATCTGTCTGCTCCTCATCCCTTCATATTGATACCTACTCTTCTGCTCGACCTTCCCAATGGCTCGTGTATCCTGAATTCTTATCCTTCTCCATCACCATATACTAAATATAATGATTTTTTTTTTTTTTTGGTGTGGTGAGGTGACGAAGAAGGAGGTAACATGTGATGTCAAGGATGCCACTGGTGGTTTTGATTCAAATCATTCTGGTTCTCCACCCATGTTCTTGCACAGCTCATTGATTATGGAGCGGTTACTCCCTTAATCTGCTTGTTCTCCTTATGACTGAATCTGCACAGCAATAACGAGTAAGAGGCTGCGTCGATCCTTTCCTCTCCGACCTTTTTGCACATATCTGCACATATAACATTGAAAAACAAATGCATGAAGGTGGAATAAAGGCTAAGGCGCAGGGTGGGAACTAGCTAAAGATGAGCTAGCCACTCAGGAACAACAAGATGGATATAAAGGATAAGAAGTCCTGAGTGTAGTTCTCGTTTCCCTGATCTAGTGCCCATAACAAGAAGAATTTCAGTCAAGATTAGGTTCAAGTTATTTGGAGTTAAGTCTACCCAGTGTAACCTGATCGGCTGAGAACTTCTGGAGAATCAAGTGAGATATGTCAGGGTGTTCCGGGTCCACATGTGTGTCTTTCGCCACTGCTAAGGTCACTGAATAAGACAACTAAAGCACGAGGTGGTTAGTGATCAACACAGAATAAGGTCCTAATTCCCACAAAACTTTGACTAACTTGATCCTAAAAACTGACTCAGACTGACTCAAAAGATAAACAAAAGAAAGAAACGAGTTAGTAAACGACGAAGACCCTCCCCCAGACTTACTTCACAACGTCTCGGTGTGAAAATAAATCAGAGAGAAGGTGAAAACCAGAATATACAAATTTTTTGGTCGAGATACTTACCTGGAGCGGGTGCTCCGAAAAATTCTGGGTGTTCTGTCGCCAGATTTTCACCTGGGCGGTTGTTCTTGGCTCCTGCAGAACAGGGAGCTCCGTTTCTGCAACCCAGAATTTTTCGAAGTATCTCGAATTTTTCTGCTTTTTGACCTGAAACTCAATAAACTAAAACGAAAATAAGCAAACAAAAACAAAACCAAGTTATATTTACACTTACCAGTGGGTTGCCTCCCACCAAGCGCTTGGTTAAAGTCACTAGCTTGACTTGGTGACAGGGATCAGTCGGGTTGAGCATGAGGGCTTGTTCCAAAACAAGCTCCACAATCAGACATGTTCAGCTTCAAAACTCTGCTCAACAACCCTTTCACAGCAGCTTCTCCTTTCTCTTTAAGCTCATCAGTGAGAATAACTCTGACTTTAGAGAAAGGTTTAGAGGTACCCTTGCACTTTACCTCATACTCAATGAATTTCTCATCACACCAGTGAGGTGTCAAAGTCATAGTAGGATCTCCTTTGACCATTTTCTTCTGGACTTTCTCTTTCACCCTTGCATTCCCACTGAGTTTCTTGGTATCAGTTTGAGGATCTCCATTCAAGACTTCCTTGAACTCACTGTTTTTACCAAGCTCCTTCCTTGGAACAACCTTCAGCTTTTCTCCACTGAACACTGAGATGCAAGAGGCGTATAGTTTCTGAAATCTGGTGGGAACAGCCTGATAGAAGACATTCTTGTTGATGTGGGAGAAGGAGACTCTCTTATTAGGCATATCAACGATTGCTCCCACTGTAGCCATAAATGTCCTTCCTAAGATCAAGGGCATCTCATGATCCTTGTTCATCTCAACAACCTGAAATTCAGTATGGAGAACACAGTCCCCAACTTGGAAAGGAAGGTTGCGAATGGTGCCATAAGGAACTGCTCTGGAAGAGTTTGCAAAAGTCAGAGTCACCTTAGAAGGCTCAACCTCAGTAATGCCCAACTTCTCTACAATAGCTTTTGAGACAAAATTCACACAAGATCCAGAGTCACAAAGAGCTTCTTCAAATTCTACTCCAACAATGGAACATGGAAAAGCAAACTTTCCAGGGTCATCAACCTTAGGCAACACCTTCAGGTGTCTAGGTGGAATCGGATAGGGAACCTTAGGAACATAGACTCGCACTGGTGGAATATCAGTAGATCCGTCGGGAGCGGGAGCAGTCGCGGGAGCAGTCGCTCTAGAGCTAGCAGACTGCTCTGTTCTCTGTTCTGCGCCCAGAACAGTCTCAGCGAACAGTTGTTCCGCTTGTTTTTCCTCAGATTTCTCACGTCTCTGCTCGGTTGCATTACAGTGCTCAACCCTAGGATTCATCACACTCTTTCCACGAATGATCTCTTGCTGCCTTTTAACAGTTTCAGCAGTTTGAGCAAGTTGAACATCAATCCTCTTTATGTGGTTGCTCACAGTATCATATTTTGAATTCAGCTAAGTGAACATGCTGTCCATCCTGGTATTGATGTCTGCGGTAACCTGATTCAGTGCCTTGACCTGAAGCTGCTGGCTCTGGAGCATCTGCTGCATCATAATGTTCAGATTTTTCAGATCATCTGGCGGACTGTTCCCTGCAGTCGGAGCACTCGCGGCTGGAACAGCTTGCTTATTGCTCTGCGGGTTGGTGTTCTGATACCCAGATCCTTGTGCCTGGTTGTTCTGCAGTAGCTGATCGACCTTAGCTGTCAGCTCATCAATTTTCTGGGTGTGTACACTGTTGACTTCCTTGGAGCGATCGCTCTCCTGGTTCTCATTGGTTGAGCTAGCTGCCATGTTCTCAATCAGCTGGAGCGCTCCATCAGTGGTCTGAGTCATGAAGTCTCCATTGCTCGAAGAGTTTAGAGCACCTTGGTATTTCCAGTCCACCCCATCATAGAAAATGCCCAGGAGGTAATCATTATCAAATCCATGGTGAGGGCATTCTCTCTGGTAGTCATTGAAGCGCTCCCATGCGTCACAAAAAGGCTCATCATGGAGCTGTCTGAATGAAGTGATCTTGTTCCTCAATGCAGCTGTTCTCGCCTTAGAGTAGAAATGGTTGAGGAACGCTGATCGGACCTGTTCCCATGAAGTGAGAGAGCCGGTAGGGAGGGAGTTCAACCACCGTGCAGCTTTTCCATCAAGAGAGAATGGGAATAACATGCACTTGATGTAGTATGGTGGCACACCATTCGCACGAGTAAAACTGCAGACTTTTTCGAAATTCTCAATATGCTCCATTGGAATTTCTGCAGAGAGACCAGAGAACACTTTTCTCTGCACCAGATCAATCAGAGCAGGCTTGATCTCGAAGTCTTGCCTGGTGCAGAGTGGTGGAACAATGGCAGAGCGCGTAGTAGGAATGTTCCGCGGAAGGTTTCTCTCCCCGATTGGAACAGTCTGCGCTGGTTGTTCCTGCCGCGCGAGAGCAGCCTGTTGAGCAGATTGTTCTGCAGCTGCTTGCTGAGCTTGGATGGTCTGCTGCATCTGAAGCATCTGTTGTTGCATCAGTTGCATTGCTGCAGCAAGATCATCCTGATGACCGTGATCACCCATGGTGGTGTCAGTAGGCCTTGGCTGTTGTCTCTTCTGATTTTCTAAACCTTGCGATCTCCTGCAACAAAGAGAAAAGAGCAAGTTAGAGGTCTTAGACTAAATAAATAACCGAAAAATAAAGGTAAAAAGATGGTCCCCGGCAACGGCGCCAAATTGATATTCGTGTTCACGCACACCAATTAACCTAATGTGCACACTACCACAATCGAATGGTATGTCGATGTAGCACTTTAGGATCGAATCCACAGAGACCAACGATTACACTTTATTTCTATGGGATCAAAATTAAGCTAAGACAATATGGGGTTTTTGATTTGGTTGTAACGTGCAAAGCAGCAAATAAAATAATGTAAATGTGAATTCAGATTAAAGAGAAGCCAGCCTAGGGTTACTTCATCGGGTGCTAATACTTGTGAGCTAAACAATTATTCAAGTGCTAATAAGAACAGTCTAGAACTCGGATCACTCAAGTAGAACAGTCCACTGTCGTGGTACTGCTCCCTATGCTGATCGATCTCACCGTCTAACTGTCGTTGAGGTGAGAAGCGACAACAAGCAATAGAGATCAAGTCCGATAGGTTCACAGAACACCCTAATATCTACTTTCGCTGATTAGGGATGCAATGCTCATTCAAAACAGATCTAGCAACCTAAGCACTATTGATGATCAGATTAAACCTATGATCTAACATTAAGCGGCCAGTTTAATGCAAGCAGTAAGAATGGTTATGAATGAAGACAATCGAGTGATTCACTTATCTATGTTTAGCTCACGAAATCAACACCCTAGAACCCTAGACAAGCTAGCCGACTACTCAGCCATGAACATAGAAAACACAGAGTTCATAGATGAATAATACTGCAAAAATATAACAGAAACAAGAGAGGTTCAGGATGATCTTCTCTAAAACGAGAGAGAGAGATCCTTCTCCCTTTACAAGGTATGAAATCACAAAGTAAAAAGCTCTAGAGTCTGTTTCTCTATGAAAAGTAGCGTAGAATCATGTAGAAAAATAGAAAAAGAAGTTATATCAAAAGCCACAGGCGGCCAGAGAGAAAAGAGGATAATTAGGGCAAATCCCGAGATGTTGTATTTTCCTTATTCGTCGGGAACAACCGCAGGATCACTCCGTCTGCTTGTTCCGCTTGATCGGGAACAGTCTGATGGGAACAGTCATCAGACTGTTCTGCGTGAAAATCACCAAACTGCACTGTTTTCTGCTTCTTTTGTTCCAGCAGGTCCATCTCCCATCCAGTGCAACTCCAGACCTGTAATGACTCGAAAAGGACTAGAAAGACTCGATAAAGACTTGAAAACCATTTAGAAAACATATATACAATGATGTATAAAACACCATATATCACTGAGCTCTCCATACATCAGTCACCATATCATCTATCTCCTCTCTTCTGTAGGATACTGGTGGTGGTTTGTATGCATGGTAAGGGCGTGTGTGTACTGGAAGGCGTAAGCAACCTCTGTGAAAAAGGGATGCACTCTCCAGAATTCTTCTTATTTGCTCCTTGGTAACATGGATGATTTCACCATCAACTCCTCTAGCATAGCCAAAATCATCTCTGTAGACACCATGTTCATCCTTGGCTTCCCATTTGAATCTCCTGGATCCATCAGTATTGAAGGCACGTCGTCCAAACTCCAATCGTCTGTCGGGCAATCTGACTCTTGGTATATCGATCGATCCGGGATATCCGCCGTCGATCGACGGTGATGAATTGATGTCGATCGATGGTGAACTCCTGGGTTGACCGAAGGCATGAGGAACTGTATCCTCCCTTGTGTTGACGTGGTGGTTGTCCTGGACGTGAGCTAGAATGTCTGGATGGCCACGTTGTTGTGTGAACAGGTTTTCTGGTCCATTAGCAACTTGGAGGATGTCTCCTATGTCTTCTCTGGTTATGTGCAGAACTCTTCCATCCATTGCTCTTGCATAGCCATCTGTGTCCCTGAAAATTCCAAATTCATCAGGTATTAGTGAAACGTTCCTGATATCATAAGGTTCATGAAATCGAGATTGAGTTCTGTTGAAGGCGTCGATCGATGGTGATGTGGTGGTGGCGATCGATGGTGCACGTCTAGCTGCATGGTTGGATCGATTGTTCATGGTGTTGCAGTCCTCCATTGATAAGTTTCTGAGTGCTGGAAGCTGCTAGGTAGAAGGTGAAAAGGTTTGAATTTTCGTGTTTGTAGTTGTCAACCTTTTATACCCATGTGTTGTCCTAATCGGTGAAATTCCGTTTTTATCCTTTAAGTCGTCCGGCTCAATATCGATCGATGAGATACTGGCGATGTCGATCGATGGACGATGTTGTTTTGCTGGATGAAGTAGATAATCGATCGATGGTGGGCGCTTGATGTCGATCGATTGTGGGAGTCGATTTGCAAATCTGTCATTCTCTAAGTAATTTTCCCAAGCTCTCTCTTCCCAGTAGTCTGCATCATGTTCTTCACTGTGGTCTCCACTGTGGGAAGAGGTGGCTATGTCTACTGCCCAACTCCTTACAGAATAATCATCTTCCTTTCGGCTGGGTGGGATGGCGAAATTCGGGTAGAAATGATCTGGTAGATCGAGTTCATCATCTGGACCTTTGTCGATCGATGTTCGATGCTTGTTGTCGATCTCTGCTGACTTGCGATTGTCGATCAATGATGTTAAGGTGCTGTCGATCGATCCCGAGTACTCTGTCTCATACTCGACTTCACAATGACAAACTGCAATGATACCAATATCATCTTCTTTTACCACTGATTTGGCTGGTGGTTTCCCAAGCTTGACAGGGTCGTAGTGGACGTCTGGATCTATCATAGTCAAGCACATCCTGTTGGTGTTCATGTCACATATGGCTCCTGCTGTAGCCATAAATGCTCTTCCAAGTAAGAGGGAAGAGTTCCAATTTAGCTTGATGTCTAGGACATGAAAATCCACAGGGACGATAGCATTACCAATATGTACTTCTAGGTCTCTGATGAAGCCTCCAGAGTTTTTCTGAGTGTAATCCACGAATGTAAAGATCTCTGGTGAAGGCTCTACTTGCAGGCCCAGATGGTCTGCCATGACCTTTGGTAAGATGCTGACTGATGAACCAGTGTCACATAGTGCATGAGGAAATTTAATCCCTTGTACTACACAGGGTATTGCAAACTTCCCAGGATCACTCTTCTTCTGCAAAGTGATCCTTTTCCTCATATCCTCTCTGACATTATCAAACCTTCTTCTAATGTCATTTTCAGTCTCCCTTGTTTCTCTGAAGAACATCCACAATCTGCTTGTGAAGTAAACCTCCTCAAAAGGTTTCTCTGGTGGGATTCTGATAACTCTCTTAGTGAAACCATCAATCTCTTTTTCATTAGCTTCCCTTTTAAGGTTCTTAGGAATCTTCTCCTTCCTACTCCTTAACCTTCTTCCTTCAGTTCCTTCTGATGTAGGTGTAGTGTCTGAAGGGTTACCAGTAATCTCTGTAGGGTTAGCTTGTGGTTTCGGTGTGGGTTTGAGTGCATTGATTCGGTTGCTGTCTATAGATGGTAGTTGCACTCGGTATGTGAGAGGTGCGTGTCGATCGATAGGTGGAGAAAAGGGTCGATCGATACGTTTTTCATCTTTGTGTCGATCGATGAGTGGCTCGTCTCGTCGGTCGATATCTTCGTAGGTGTGGGTGGGTGGGTATGGATGAGAAGCCGTGAATTCAGCATGTGTCAATATCCTAACCGCGTTGCAATCTGCAGTCGTATCTGATAGTGCTCAAATTACCCAGTAGAGCTTACTCTCTCAATTAAGAGGTACAGCTGTAGTACTTAGGGATCAAATCACGAGGAGCTAGGGAACCAATTAAATAAAATCCACTAATCAATCCTAGGCAAGGTTGGTTTATATGATAGAAATGAAAATAACAATTCCTAAAATGAGCAATGTAGTTGCTCTAACTAACAATATGATGGGTTGTTTAAATGCGATAAAGAGTGCTAGACATACGGTTTCTATTCAGGAATGGAGATTATAATCTCTATAAATGCTTTAACAAGTTGCTTGCATGATACTATTGATCTCAGCCGCTTAACATATGTGATGAATCACTGGTTAAAATATCTAGATCTCTGGCCACACCTTTCGCATGATGACACAGAAAAAGAGTCGGTCGATATCTTTTTGAGATATCGAGCGATACACCTTTCGCGGCGCCGATCGATTCACCTGTCGGGATATCAATCGACGGCTTCTAGATCTGCCTAGGCGCGAGCCGAATATGACCACAAGGTCTCAAGGAGGAACTGTCGTTCTTCTCAACGGGAGACAGGCATCGCTCAAATGGATAATTCAAGATAATCTAAGATCCTAGTGATATATGTTCTAGTTAGCTAATCTAAAACAAGCATAGGGTACAATCCATTTGATGAGTATCACAACTTAGCAATTATAGTTTGGGGCTAATCCCACAAACCTATTTAAACCCTAGATCTAACAAGTAGACTACTCAGACATAGCTAAGCAATTCATAACAATAGATAGATGAAAGAATTGCATAGATAGAATAAAGTAGAAATGCAAAAGGAGATGAGAAATCTCTCCAATCTCTCAAACACAAATAAAACTCTAGTCTCTCTCTCACAGTCTCTACTTTGAGGGTTGTTAAAAGCTTGCTTCTTTCGAAGGTTGCCGTCAAAAACACTTTGCAGGAGTATTTAAGCATTTCCATTAGGTTAAAAACTCGTCAGGGGCAATCTCGTAATTTGGTGAAGTCTTGGTGAAGTAGTCGGCTAAACCATTTCGTCCTCGATATCGATCGACAACACTAAATGTGTATCGATCGATTATAATCTTCTAGTATGCTGATCTTCTCAGCTACATCGATCGACAACTCAAGATGAGTATCGATCGATTATAATCGCAATGTTGACTTCCGACTTAGTCTTGAATGGTCATCTCGGGTGTATCATCTCTTGCACTCCAAAATGCTCCAAAAACATCACTTTCTCACAAAATGCTCCTGAACCTGAAAACATACCTAACAGGCTAGAAAACAGATTAAATATATAATAAAATATTAGTATACCATGGTTAAAAACGGGTAAAATCCATGGTATATCAACTCCCCCAGACTTACTCCTTTACTTGTCCTCAAGCAAAAACAGTAGTCTTTGGAAAAGGTTTGAAATAGCAGGAACTCAAAGATTCAATATATTGAAGTCATCACTCTATGGGTTTGCAAGTCATATCTAAACATCCTAATCACATAGGTTCATTATGCCTTATCCTAGCTTAGCAACCAAACTCATCTAGTCAACAACTTAGCAATTCTTATCTGACATTCCCCTCTACTAACCTCATTTCTTAACATAAAATAAAAATGCAGGCTTTACCTTAGGAGTATCGATCAAAGGACACATGGATTCAACTCAAACAAGTATCTGAACACACAGGTAGTCTTCTCTGATTCCTTTCTCCCCTCTTCTCTCTTCACTGAATCTCTTATTAGTTTCAATTTCAACAGGTTTCGATGCCACATAGGTCATCTAGTCCATCTCATTGACATTTGCATTGTAACTCATACATTTTTTTGGCAAAGTGAAGCGAATAATGGGGTCGCAGGAATCACTCCTACCCCTCGTTTCCACAATGTGTGATAATTCTTGAGATTTAGAATACTGGGGTCGCAGGAGACACTCCTACCCCTCTGCCTCTCAAGAAATCATTTCAATATTTTATAACATAAACTTAGATCTCGAGATGCCGAAGAGAGAGAAGGAAGGGAACCAGAAACACACAGACTTTTTACCTTCCAGACTTGTAGGAGGATTCCGATCCAGTGATTTCCAAGCCCCAAGACAAGCAAATAAGTCAATATTAGTGTTGGAGGTCAGCTTTGGTTCCTTCAAACAATCTTAGCTAGTGCATATAGATGGCAAGTTGATCCACTTTAGCATCTTTAGTACTATCTGCAATCAGTAATCTAGAATGGTGCTAAAGAGTGGTCAGATGATCAAATATAAATCCATATCAATGTTCCTATAATACTTATGCGAAAAATAATTTTGAAAAACAATTTAAATAAAAACCAAAATAAAAACATATATTAGTAAACTCCCCCCAGACTTAAATTACACTGTCCCAGTGTAACACAGCCGGTGGTGAGGTAAAATAATAAAAACTGCAAAATAAATCCGAAAAAATAAAAGCAAAAATGAAAAATAATATTAAATAAAGAAAAAGAAAACCTAATAGTGGGTTGCCTCCCACTCAGCACTTGGTTATAGTCATTTAGCTTGACTGTGGTAGGTGAGTGACTCATGGGGTGCAGAAACTGCTGATTGCCGGACAGCAATCATCAATCTTGTTTCTCCTACTGTTGAACCATGTGGCGACGAAGCTTCTTGTTGGATCATCCGCTCGTAGTTGTTTCTTATCTATCTGGAGGACTGTATCTTGAAGATTCCTCACAGAATTTTTGATGTATTCGATTTTGTCAACTTTCCTGTCGATGGTCTGGTAGGTATGTACGGATAATACTTTCAGCTCACTCTGTAATGCATCGATCCTGTCCAGAATAAACTGATCTCGGTCTGCTAAGGACTCGGTGTCGATCGATGCTACGAGATGCGCGTCGGTCATTTCGCTGAGGGGTCTGTCGGTCGACTCAGAATCCACAGTGTCGATCGACTGCGAGCATTGTCCTTGGTACTGCAGAGTACGTATATTGCCCTTCATATGGCGAGTAGTTCTGCATAGGCTGTTAACTCGTTCGTTAACAGTATAATCAATGGTATCACAGGTCCCATGGAGTCTCCTCTCCATAGCATCCATAGCCTCGTACAGCTCATGTCGAAGTTCATCAATCGCTGCTGTAGTGCATTCTCTTCTTGCTGGTGGTGGTTCGGTGTCGATCGATGTTGGTCTAGACCTGTCGATCGATATTACCGTGTTGTCACGAAGGTCAATATAAGCTTTAACTATGCTCATATCTCTTTCTAGCTTGTCCAGCTGTCGTGAAAGTGTATCCAGGTATCGCATGATAGGTGAACTTAAAAGATCATGCTTCTCTTCGTACGATTTCATCCTATTTTCCAGTTCTGCGAACCTCGTGTCGATCGACGATGAAGAATGTGTGTCGATCGATGGAAAAGTAGCATTCTGAGCTTGGTCATTCTGGCGAATTGTGTCCAACTCTTTCTGTAGAAGATCTATCCTCTTGCTTAACCATTCAACATTGTTGTTGAGAGGGCTGTAGACGTCTCCAATCCGTGTATTGATGTAAGCAACCTCCCATTCATCTTTCTTAGGTGATGGACAGTCTGGTCGGTCCATGGGTGTAGTCTTGCCGATGTCGACCGATGGTACAGGTACCCTGTCGGTCGATACTGGTGGCGTAGCCTCTTTCTCAAGCATGGTCAATATGTTTCCAAGCTCCACTCTTATTTCAGCCATATCATTCTGGAAGTCCTTGTAACTGACATCCAAAGGCTGGAAAGTGTCTTCCACCAATGTGTGCATGTTTGCCCCAAGGTGCGCCTGAGCTCTCCATACATCAGTCACCATATCATCTACCTCCTCTCTACTGTAGGGTACTGGTGGTGGTGTGTATGCATGGTAAGGGCGTGTGCGTATTGGAAGGCGCAAGCAACCTCTGTGAAAAAGGGATGCTCTATCCAAAAGTCTCTTTACTTGCTCCTTGGTAACATGGATGATTTCACCATCAACTCCTCTAGCATAGCCAAACTCATCTCTGTAGACACCATATTCATCCTTAGCCTCCCACTTGAATCTTCTTGATCCATCAGTATTGAAGGCACGTCGTCCAAACTCCAATCGTCTGTCGGGCGATCTGATTCTTGGTCTGTCGATCGATCCGGGATATCCGTCGTCGATCGATGGTGTTGAAACGATGTCGATCGATGGTGTTCGTCGAGGTTGACCGAAGTGTTGAGGAACTGGATCCTCCCTTGTGTTGTTGTTGTGGTTGTCCTGGACGTGATTTAGGATGTCTGGATGGCTACGTTGCTGTGTGAACAGGTTCTCTGGTCCATTAGCAACTTGGAGGATGTCTGCTATGTCTTCTCTAGTTATGTGCAGAACTCTTCCATCCATAGCTCTTGCATATCCATCTGTGTCCCTGAAAATTCCAAATTCATCAGGTGTTAGTGAAACGTTCCTGATATCGTAAGGTTCATGAGATCTCGGTTGAGCTCTGTTGAAGGTGTCGATCGATGGGTGTGTGGTGGTGGCGATCGATGGTGCACGTCTAGCTGCACGGTTGGATCGATTGAACATGTTGTTGCAGTCTTCCATTGATGAATCTCCAAATGCTGGAAGCTGCTGGGTAGAAGGTGAAAAGTTTTGAATTTTCGTGGCTTGAGTTGTCAACCTTTTATACCCATGTGTTGCCCTAATCGGTGAAATTCCGATTTTGTCGTTTAAGGTGTCCGCGTTAATATCGATCGATATTATACTGGCAATATCGATCGATGGACGATGTCGTTTTGCTGGATGAAGTAGATAATCGATCGATGGTGGGCGTTTGATGTCGATCGATTTTGGGACTCGAATTGCAAATCTGTCATTCTCCAAGTAATTTTCCCAAGCTCTCTCTTCCCAATAGTCTGCATCATGTTCTTCACTGTGGTCTCCACTGTGGGAAGAGGTGGCTATGTCTACTGCAAAACTCTCATGAAATCCGCTATCCGCCCAACTCCTTACTGAGTAATCATCTTCCATTAGGTTGGGTGGGATGTCGAAATTCGGGTAGCAATGATCTGGTAGATCGAGTTCATCATCTGGTGGGTCTCTGTCGATCGATGATTCATAGTTGTTGTCAATCTCCTCTGACTTGTAAGTGTCGATCGATGACGTTAAAGTACTGTCGATCATCCCGAGTACTCTGTCTCGTACTCGACTTCACAATGACAAACTGCGATTATACCAGTATCATCTTCCTTTACCACTGATTTGGCTTGTGGTTTGCCAAGTTTGACAGGGTCGTAGTGGATCTCTGGATCTATCATTGATAACACATCCTGTTGGTGTTCATGTCACATATGGCTCCTACTGTAGCCATAAATGATCTGCCAAGTAAGAGGGAAGAGTTCCAGTTTAGCTTGATATCTAGGACATGAAAATCCACAGGGACGATAGCATCACCAATATGTACCTCGAGGTCTTTGATGAAGCCTCCAGAGTTTATCTGAGAGTAATACACGAAAGTAAAGATCTCTGGTGAAGGCTCTACTTGCAGGCCCAGATGGTCTGCCATGACCTTTGGTAAGATGCTGACTGATGAACCAGTGTCACATAGTGCATGAGGAAATTCAATACCTTGTATCACACAGGGTATTACAAACTTCCCAGGATCACTCTTCTTTGGCAAAGTAATCCTCCTCTTCATATCTTCTCTGACATTGTCAAACCTTCTCCTAATGTCAGTTTCAGTCTCCCTTGTTTCTCTGAAGAACATCCACAATCTCTTTGTGAAATAAACCTCCTCAAAAGGTTTCTCTGGTGGGATTCCGATAACTCTTGTAGTGAAACCATCAATCTCCTTTTCATTAGCTTCCCTCTTAAGTTTCTTAGGAATCTTCTCCTTTCTACTCCTTAACCTTCTTCCTTCAGTTTCCTCTGATGTAGGTGTAGTGTCTGAAGGGTTACCAGTGATTCCGGTAGGGTTAGCTTGTGGTTTCGGTGTGGGTCTGAGTGCATTGATTCGGTTGCTGTCTATCGATGGTAGTTGCACTCGGTATGTGAGAGGTGCGTGTCGATCGATAGGTGGAGAAAAGGGTCGATCGATACGGTTCTCTTCTTTGTGTCGATCGATGAGTGGCTCGTCTCGTCGGTCGATATCTTCGTAGGTGTGGGTGGGTGGGTACGGATGAGAAGCCGTGAATTCAGCTTGTGTCAATATCCTAACCGCTTTGCAGTCTACAATCGTATCCGGAAATGACATCGTCGATGTCGATCGATGTGGACTAGTTGGTGTCGATCGACACCATTGTGATCCACCGAGACTTAGTGAACTTTCCACTTCAAAGTCTCCTTCTTGTAGCTTCTCCTGTTTCACCACTTGCCAGAAATCATCATCTATGATAGCATTGACGTGGTGTTTCCTATTTCCTTCCCCTACTTCCTTAGAAGTTCCAATCCTCCTGATAGAGTCTTCAGTCTGGACAATCTGTGTCTCAAGTTTCTTAACTTGAGTGCAGATGGTGTCTATCCTCGTGGTCAGATTGTTGAAGACAGAATCAATCTTCCCATTGAAGTCTACTGTAAGCTTCTGCTGACCTTCCAGAACTCTATCAATCATGGCATCAAACTTACTCTCCTGGGTGGGTGGCAGTGGGTTTTGGTAAGCTGAGTTGCCGTAGTTCCTTGTGTTGGTGAAGGGTTTCTGATACTGTGAACTGTGGTTGTAGTTACTCTTCTGACTACTGCCAAAAAAGTTTATGTTTCCACTCTGGTTTCCATATCTCTGAAATCCAGTACCTCCAATGTAGTTCACATCTTCCTCTGTATCATCCTCTCTAGCCTCTCTTTCTTCAGCTGAGCAGACTGGCTGCCCCAGGAATGCATGTAAAGCATCTATCTTGGCTCTGACTTCATTCATCTGGTCTTCCCGATGGCTGCAACCGATTTCTTCTTGTCAGAGTCAGTGTTCTTGGTGTTGCTGCTGTTGGCTAGGTTCTCAATAAGTCTCACAGCCTCTATTGGATTCCTAGTGTTGAAGTTCCCCTCACTAGCAGTATAAAGAGCCATCTGATACCTTAAGGCGATACCTCTGTAGAAAGTGCTTAACAGCTGCACTTCATTGAATCCATGGTGTGGACAGTCTCGCTGAAAAAAACTTGAATCTGATCCACGCGTCTTTAAAAGTCTCACTAGGCTTTTGCGCGAAAGTGGCTATTTTGCTTCTTAAGTCTTCAGCGCGTGCCTCATCAAAGAAATTACGCAGGAAGGCGTTTTTGATGTCGGCCCAGGATGTCAATGATCCTGTAGGTAGCTGCTTGAGCCAGTGCAAAGCTTCTCCAATCAGTGAGTATTTGAAGAGCCTGCAGAGTAGGTAGTCCTCGGGGACTCCATCCATACGAATAGCAGCGATAAGATCCTCGAACCTCTCCAGATGGTCCATAGGATGCTCGTGTGATTGCCCAGAATAAGGTATCTGAGACACGAGAGAGTAGTACTGAGGCTTGAGCTCGAAGTTCGGCTTCTGAATCTCTGGAAGTCGAATAGCTGATCTGTTGGTGTAGTACTCGTCTGGACGGTTATAGTCTGCCAACGATCGTGTTTGAGCTTCTCCTGTAGCCTCAGCTTCAGGTTCAGGGATTATGTATTCCTGTGCATCTAGCTTCTGACCTGTTGCATTACTCAGATGACCATCTTGGTCATACAGGTTTCCATTCTCGCCCTGCCTGAGAATAACAATCGCGACCATGCTTCGCGGAGTAGTGTCGATCGATATGCGGTTAGAAGTATCGAACGATGTGGATCGGCGAACGGTATCGGTCGACGGTCCTGTCTGAGTGTCGGTCGACTGTTGAACGTGAGTATCAGTCGATGGTGTAGCGTTTCTGTCGATCGATGCGGAGCGTAGGTCTTTGCGGATTGAACGTTCCAAGTGTGCAGGATCCTCTGAGAATAAAAGTTGATTTCCCCTGTTGCTTCTGGTACTGCTGGGCATGTACCTGAAAAGACAAGAAAAATTTAAATAAGAGGTACAGCGCCAAATTTGATAGTGCTCAAATTACCCAGTAGAGCTTACTCTCTCAAATAAGAGGTACAGCTGTAGTACTTAGGGATCGAATCACGAGGAGCTAGGGAACCAATTAAATAAAATCCACTAATCAATCCTAGGCAAGGTTGGTTTATATGATAGAAATGAAAATAACAATTCCTAAAATGAGCAAGGTAGTTGCTCTAACTAACAATATGATGGGTTGTTTAAATGCGATAAAGAGTGCTAGACATAGGGTTTCTATTCAGGAATGGAGATTATAATCTCTATAAATGCTTTAACAAGTTGCTTGCATGATACTATAGATCTCAGCCGCTTAACATATGTGATGAATCACTAGTTAAAATATCTAGATCTCTGGCCACACCTTTCGCATGATGACACAGAAAAAGAGTCGGTCGATATCTTTTTGAGATATCGAGCGATACACCTTTCGCGGCGCCGATCGATTCACCTGTCGGGATATCGATCGAAGGCTTCTAGATCTGCCTAGGCGCGAGCCGAATATGACCACAAGGTCTCAAGGAGGAACTGTCGTTCTTCTCAACGGGAGACAGGCATCGCTCAAATGGATAATTCAAGATAATCTAAGATCCTAGTGATCTATGTTCTAGTTAGCTAATCTAAAACAAGCATAGGGTACAATCCATTTGATGAGTATCACAACTTAGCAATTATAGTTTGGGGCTAATCCCACAAACCTATTTAAACCCTAGATCTAACAAGTAGACTACTCAGACATAGCTAAGCAATTCATTACAATAGATAGATGAAAGAATTGCATAGATAGAATAAAGTAGAAATACAAAAGGAGATGAGAAATCTCTCCAATCTCTCAAACACAAATAAAACTATAGTCTCTCTCTCTCACTCTCTGCTTTGAGGGTTGTTAAAAGCTTGCTTCTTTCGAAGGTTGCCGTCAAAAACACTTTGCAGGAGTATTTAAGCATTTCCATTAGGTTAAAAACTCGTCAGGGGCAATCTCGTAATTTGGTGAAGTCTTGGTGAAGTAGTCGGCTAAACCATTTCGTCCTCGATATCGATCGACAACACTAAATGTGTATCGATCGATTAAAATCTTCTAGTACGCGGATCTTCTCAGCTACATCGATCGACAACTCAAGATGAGTATCGATCGATTATAATCGCAATGTTGACTTCCGACTTAGTCTTGAATGGTCAACTCGGGTGTATCATCTCTTGCACTCCAAAATGCTCCAAAAACATCACTTTCTCACAAAATGCTCCTGAACCTGAAAACATACCTAACAGGCTAGAAAACAGATTAAATATATAATAAAATACTAGTATACCATGGTTAAAAACGGGTAAAATCCATGGTATATCAGTATCCGGAAATGACATCGTTGATGTCGATCGATGTGGACTAGTTGGTGTCGATCGACTAGTTGGTGTCGATCGACATCATTGTGATCCACGAGACTTAGTGAACTTTCCACTTCAAAGTCTCCTTCTTGTAGCTTCTCCTGTTTCACCACTTGCCAGAAATCATCATCTATAATGGCATTCACGTGGTGTTTCCTGTTTCCTTCCCCTACTTTCTTAGAAGTTCCAATCCTCCTGATAGAATCTTCAGTCTGGACAATCTGAGTGCAAATGGTGTCTATCCTCGTGGTCAGATTGTTGAAGACAGAGTCAATCTTCCCATTGAAGTCTACTGTAAGCTTCTGTTGACCTTCTAGAACTCTATCAATCATGGCATCAAACTTAATTTCCTGAGTGGGTGGCGGTGGGTTTTGGTAAGCTGAGTTGCCGTAGTTCCTTGTGTTGGTGAAGGGTTTCTGATACTATGAACTCTAGTTGTAGTTACTCTTCTGACCACTGCCAAAAAAGTTTATGTTTCCACTCTGGTTTCCATATCTCTGAAATCCAGTACCTCCAATGTAGTTCACATCTTCCTCTGTATCATCTTCTCTAGCCTCTCCTTCTTCAGCTGAGCAGACTGGCTGCCCCAGAAATGAATGTAAAGAATCTATCTTGGCTCTAACTTCATTCATCTGATCTTCTCCGATGGCTGCAACCGATATCTTCTTGTCATAGTCAGTGTTCTTGGTGCTGCTACTGTTGGCTAGGTTCTCAATAAGTCTCACAGCCTCTATTGGATTCCTAGTGTTGAAGTTCCCCTCGCTAGCAGTATCAAGAGCCATCTGATACCTCAAGGCGATACCTCTGTAGAAAGTGCTTAGCAGCTGCACTTCATTGAATCCATGGTGTGGACAGTCCCGCTGGAAGAACTTAAATCTTATCCACGCGTCTTTAAAAGTCTCACTAGGCTTTTTCGCGAAAGTGGCGATTTTGCTCCTTAAGTCTTCAGCGCGTGCCTCATCAAAGAAATTACGCAGGAAGGCATTTTTGATGTCGGCCCAGGATGTCAGTGATCCTATAGGTAGCTGCTTGAGCCAGTGCGAAGTGTTGGGGTCAAAATCGGTCAAGACGAAATCGATGTCCGGAAGTCTTGGAAAAACATGAAAGATGTTAGAGCAACCTCGACAGACTAATTGTTAATCGAGAAAACTTGGAAAAATATTAAGTTCGAGATTAATCATCTCGAAATCAACGGCTAGAAACGTTTTCTACATGAGGAAAAACCTACGGAAAACTAAAAAGAACGCAAAAACACGCACAAGCCGAAGGAACCGAGCAGCCGACTCCGGCCGCGGCCGTGGCCGCCGGGCGGCTAGCCCCCGTGCTGGCCGTAGCCGCCGCCGGCTAGCGCCCGTGCTGGCCGTAGCCGCTGGCGGCTAGCGCCCGTGCTGGCCGTGGCCGCCGGGCGGCTAGCCCCCGTGCTGGCTGTGGCCGCCGGCGGCTAGCGCCCGTGCTGGCCGTGGCCGCCGGGCGGCTAGCCCCCGTGCTGGCCATATCCGCCGGCGGCTAGCGCCAGTGCCGGCCGTGGTCGCCGGGCGGCTAGCCCCGTGCTGGCTCGGGTCGTCGGGCGGCTAGTCTTCGAGCGTAAGTTCTAGGCCCCCAGGTCGCCAGAAATCCGTGTGTTGCGACTTTCCGAGATCCCGCAAACAAAACTCCTTTTCCTGCTCCAAGATTTCGGAGAACCCGTAAGACGTCAACGGACAGAAAGACTTCGTATAAAACGGTGATGGTTATCTTAAAACACCATTCGCCTCAGCAATGGATCGAAGATCTTCCGAAAGACTCGACATCCAAGTAGGAGCATTCTTTCAAAGAAATCGTAGAAAACAACGGAAGTCCGGAAGACGGCCCGAAAGGGACCAAACCCGATCGGACGGCCCATTTACGATTTTCTAAAAGATAGATACGACAGTTTACAATTATCTTCACATAACAAGATAAATGTTAAACTTCCGAAAGGATAAATGTCAAATTTCCGAAAGGATAAATGTCAACTTTCCCGATAAACACGAAGGCCGACGAAAATGGAAAAAGCCCAGCTCGCGGCAGACTCAGCCCATCAAGAATAGACCGTCATATGGGAGTATATAAGCAAGGCTAGGAGCAGAGGAAGGGGGATCCGAAATCAGAAGAAAGAAACCACTCTAGAGCAACTTAGAACTTAGGCTTTTATTTCCTTTTTAGCGAGCTGCGACTCAACTAGGTTAGATCTAGGTTTTGAGACTAGCGACGATCGACAGCTCTTGCGGCCGAGATCTCGACCTGTTGTTAAAACGCTCTCCGCGAATTTGGAAATAAGATTCTTTCTTTTGCTCTCTTTATTTTACGTATTTATTCCCAAACTAAACTTGTATTAACTTCGTCGTGCGTGGCCCAGCAGATAGCCGGGATCCTCGGGGAAAACTAGGTCAACTTAGTTTTCCTACGTTTAAACTTAACTAAAATCGACAGTGCGAGTTTCGGTTCCCACACGAAGCTTCTCCAATCAGTGAGTATTTGAAGAGCTTGCAGAGTAGGTAGTCCTCAGGGACTCCATCCATACGAATAGCATCGATAAGATCCTTGAACCTCTCCAGATGGTCCATAGGATGCTCGTGTGATAGCCCAGAATAAGGTATCTGAGACACGAGAGAGTAGTACTGAGGCTTGAGCTCGAAGTTCGGCTTCTGAATCTCTGGAAGTCGAATAGATGATCTGTTGGTGTAGTAATCGTCTGGACGGTTATAGTCTGCTAACGATCGTGTTTGAGCTTCTTCTGTAGCCTCAGCTTCAGGCTCAGGGATTATGTTTCCCTGTGCATCTAGCTTCTGACCTGTTGCATTACGCAGATGACCATCTTGGTCATACAGGTTTCCATTCTCGCCCTGCGTGAGAATAACAATCGCGACCATGCTTCACGGAGTAGTGTCGATCGATGTACGATGAGTAGTATTGAACGATGTGGATCGGCAAACGGTATCGGTCGACGGTGCTGTCTGAGTGTCGGTCGACGGTTGAACGTGAGTATCAGTCGACGGTACTGCGGTTCTGTCGATCGATGCGGATCGTAGGTCTTTGCGGATTGAGCGTTCCAAGTGTGCATGATCCTCTGAGAATAATAGTTGATTTCCCTTGTTGCTTCTGGTACTGCTGGACATGTACCTGAAAAGACAAGAAAAATTTCAATCAGAAAGGGGGGTAAAAAGAAAAACCTAAGATTAATAAGATTAAATCTAATTGCGATCAAAGCTCCCCGGCAACGGCGCCAAATTTGATAGTGATCAAATTACCCAGTAGAGCTTACTCTCTCAAATAAGAGGTACAGCTATAGTACTTAGGGATCGAATCACGAGGAGCTAGAGAACCAATTAAATGAAATCTACTAATCAATCCTAGGCAAGGTTGGTATATGATGAAAGTAAAAGTAACAATTCCTAAAATGAGCAAGGTAGTTGCTCTAACTAACAATATGATGGGTTGTTTAAATATGATAAAGAGTGCTAGACATAGGGCTTTTATTCAGGAATGGAGATTATAATCTCTATAAATGCTTTAATAAGTTGCTTGCATGGTACTATAGATCTCAGCCGCTTAACTCAAATAAAGTATCACTGGTTAAATAATCTAGATCTCTGGCCTCAACTGTCGTAATGTTGGCGCAGAAAAAGAGTCGATCGATATCCTTTTGAGATATCGAGCGATACACCTTTCGCAGCGCCGATCGATTCACCTGTCGGGATATCGATCGACGGCTTCTAGATCTGCCTAGGCGCGAGCCGAATATGAACACAAGGTCTCAAGGAGGAGCTGTCGCTCTTCTCAACGGGAGACATGCAAGTTCAAATGGATAATTCAAGATAATCAAAGATCCTAGTGATCTATGTTCTAGTTAGCAATCCATTTGATGAGTACCACAACTTAGTAGATATAGTTTGGGGCTAATCCCACAAACCTATTTAAACCCTAGATCTAACAAGTAGACTACTCAGACATAGCTAAGCAATTCATGACAATAGATAGATGAAAGAATTGCATAGATAGAAATAAGTAGAAATACAAAAGGAGATGAGAAATCTCTCCAATCTCTCAAAACAATATAAAACTCTAGTCTCTCTCTCACACTCTCTGCTTTTCTCTTGAAGGTTGTTTAAAGCTTGCTTCTTTCGAAGTTGCCGCCAAAAAAACACTTAGCAGGAATATTTAAGCATTTCCATTAGGTTAAAAACTCGTCAGGGGCAATCTCGTAATTTGGTGAAGTCTTGGTGAAGTAGTCGGCTAAACCATTTCGTCCTCGATATCGATCGACAACACTGGATGTGTATCGATCGATTATAATCTTCTAGTACGCGGATCTTCTCAGCTACATCGATCGACAACTCATGATGAGTATCGATCGATTGTAATCGCAATGTTGACTTCCGACTTGGTCTTGAATGGTCAACTCGGGTATATCATCTCTTGTACTCCAAAATGCTCCAAAAACATCACTTTCTCACAAAATGCTCATGAACCTGAAAACATACCTAACAGGCTAGAAAACGGATTAAATATATAATAAAATACTAGTATACCATGGTCAAAAACAGGTGAAATCCATGGTATATCACTCACCACTTGGGAACAAGTCCGAGATGCCTTCTTAAGCCACTTCTACACGAAATTGAAGACGGCAACTGATACGCCCAAAATCGGAAAGGATGGCTTTGGCCGGATGTTGGATATGAACCGAGAAGGCAAATGCACTTCTGGAACTGGATGGATTGAATGGATCGTCAAGAGGTGCGGAATGACTCTTGATATACCCTCGATCTAAGGCTAACCACCAAAGAACGGATGTAGTGCGTTGGCTAACCACCAAATAACACACAAAGATGATTGGCTGACCACCAAATCAACAAGCCGGTTCAAACCGATGAACTAGCTAAAGAACTCTCTCTCACTCAGAGAAGAAGAACAAAATAAACAACCAAATTGAACTGATTTTATTCATGAATGAGACTACATATTTATAGTACTTTGTAGTCAAAGAAATAAATACATTTGTGGGGAAAACAATGCATAGAAAATGAAAATATTGACTAGAATGTGATAAATGAGTCAAAGTGCGGAAACTGATGAAGTCTGGTCAATGTTGGCGAATTTGAGGAAGACTGGTCAAAGAAGACCATTTGGCTATTGTCCAGGTTCATCCGAACATGCTGGTTCTGTGGCTGCTTGAACGAGGGCTGATCCATGCGGGCTTTCACTCCGGACGTCCACGGGTCGATATGGTGAAAGGCACAATCGGTTTGGACGGTTAGATCGGCACGAACTGATGGTAAAACCTCGGTTGAGTCGAGCTGGTTGACAAGATCGCCACTTTGTGCCGTGTCCTTGAACCAAAAAGGACGGTGCTCGATTTTGGTTCTATCATACTCTCCCTCTTCAAAAAGATTTGTCCTCAAATCTGAATCATTAAAAGGAAAAGGATTATAAGCAAAAGGATTATAATCAACACAAAGCTTATTATGAATGTGGTCCGAGTTTTGAATGGACAAAGATACTTCCTTTTCTGGCTCGGTTTCAACGTTCTTCAAGGTCACCAACAGTTTCTGTTTGTGGCACTTGTTAGCATAATGGCCGACCTTATGGCATTTGAAGCACCTGGTAGAAAGAGCCTTGCTTGTGGGTTTCACAGCTTTGCTTTTATCAAAAGAAGGCACATTAGTTTTCAAATCAGAATTTGAAAGATAAGAAGACTTACATTGCTTTTTTGGTACTGAAGAAGTGTTGGTGCTTTTTTTCCTTTTGAGTTGCCGGACAGCATGAATCACCTTATGCAACATCTTCTCCAAACTGGCATAAGTCTGAATCTCATTCTGATCAAACACATCATGACTGCTTCTCTTGGTTTTGGTGAAGGGACGATCACCACTTCTGACCCACTTCTCAACATCGGACCTGTTATGTCTCTTCCTTTTCTGCACAAAATCAAACCTATTAGCAGCAAACTGTTTCTTATTTCTAAAAATTGATTGCTCTTTTTCCGAAACAGTTTTAAAAGGAAAGAAGATATCATCTTGTAGTGGTTTTGATTTCTTAAGAAGTCCAAACATCCTGAAACACTTAACAAACGTTAGCACAAAAATATCCTCACACTCTCAAAGTGTTTAGCTCACGATTTTTAGGTGATCACTCAGAGTTCTTTCTACTGGTTCAAAGGATGATAGGCAGTCAAAATTCAGCAATCAAAAACCCAAAACAAACTTTGTGGAAAAAGAAAAGAAATGAAGATGAAGAGATTTTTTTTTTTTGTGGATCCGCCTTAACTGTCCTAAGGCCAGATTTCTCCTCGGCCAGCAGGCTTTCTCTTCCACCACTCCAAGTGATTCAAACCAATCTTTTACTTTTTTCTCTTTTTTTCTCTTTTTTTCTCTTTTTTTCTCTTTTTTTTTCTCTTTTTTCTCTTTTTTTTTTAGTGGCGATCACAAGGGAGTAAAGGAACAGCCCGGATCCAAAAAGAAATAAGAAATGATGAAGAGATGAGAAGGTGAAAAGAAGATAGAAAACAAACCAGCCAAAGTGGCTCTGATACCAAATGATACGCCCAAAATCGGAAAGGATGGCTTTGGCCGGATGTTGGATATGAACCGAGAAGGCAAATGCACTTCTGGAACTGGGATGGATTGAATGGATCGTCAAGAGGTGCGGAATGACTCTTGATATACCCTCGATCTAAGGCTAACCACCAAAGAACGGATGTAGTGCGTTGGCTAACCACCAAATAACACACAAAGATGATTGGCTGACCACCAAATCAACAAGCCGGTTCAAACCGATGAACTAGCTAAAGAACTCTCTCTCACTCAGAGAAGAAGAACAAAAATAAACAACCAAATTGAACTGATTTTATTCATGAATGAGACTACATATTTATAGTACTTTGTAGTCAAAGAAATAAATACATTTTGGGGAAAACAATGCATAGAAAATGAAAATATTGACTAGAATGTGATAAATGAGTCAAAGTGCGGAAACTGATGAAGTCTGGTCAATGTTGGCGAATTTGAGGAAGACTGGTCAAAGAAGACCATTTGGCTATTGTCCAGGTTCATCCGAACATGCTGGTTCTGTGGCTGCTTGAACGAGGGCTGATCCATGCGGGCTTTCACTCCGGACGTCCACGGGTCGATATGGTGAAAGGCACAATCGGTTTGGACGGTTAGATCGGCACGAACTGATGGTAAAACCTCGGTTGAGTCGAGCTGGTTGACAAGATCGCCACTTTGTGCCGTGTCCTTGAACCAAAAAGGACGGTGCTCGATTTTAGTTCAATTTGGTTGTTTATTTTTGTTCTTCTTCTCTGAGTGAGAGAGTTCTTTAGCTAGTTCATCGGTTTGAACCGGCTTGTTGATTTGGTGGTCAGCCAATCATCTGTGTGTTATTTGGTGGTTAGCCAACGCACTACATCCGTTCTTTGGTGGTTAGCCTTAGATCGAGGGTATATCAAGAGTCATTCCGCACCTCTTGACGATCCATTCAATCCATCCCAGTTCCAGAAGTTCCTTCGACTTCTCGGTTCATATCCAACATCCGGCCAAAGCCATCCTCCCGATTTTGGGGTCTATCATTTGGTACGTCCTGGGTCGGGACATGATCACTCAAACGGACTTAGGGGATATGAACTCGCCAAAAGGGAGAACTGATGGGATGAACGGTGACACAAAGGGTTGCGAAAGGCCCAATGATACTACCAGAGGTGCTTTATTGTCGCCTGATATGACTCACAGGTCCGACAAGGAAGCAAACTCGATCTGTTGCCGGATGTGACGCACCGGTCCAACGAGAAAGAGAGAGTTACTTGGAGCTAACCACACCAAGAACAAGAAAAGTGAGATACCCTCTCAAGGTTCCAAAAATAATCACTCAAAACTTATTTTATTTCATTGATCAAATGGCCTTTATATAATAGGCAAGGCATACAAAAGGTTTAGTCAAAACGTAGAAACTTGTAATCTAATAAATATTAAAACTTGACCAAAGAACAAAGACCAAAGACCAAAACTTTGACCGAAAATGGGAATTTGTGGTCGCAAACCTCTTCGGCTGATCTCGTTCTTTTGCATGGTCGACGGGCTCTGAATTGCCGTTAGATTGATATATTATTTGACCATACCTTCTCGTTTCTTGTTGGGCCTTTCTTTCTTTGGGTTGAAGCATGTTCATAAACATATTTTCATAAATCGTCAAGCCCATCTCGTTCAAAGAGTGAATCTCTTTCACTCTAGATGTCTCATTTCTGATAAAGTTTGTTCTTTGATTATTGATGGAGGTAGTTGCACTAATGTGGCTAGTGACACCCTTGTAAAGAAACTTGGGCTTGTTACTCGGCCTCTTGCTCGTCCTTTCAGGTTGGAGTGGCTCAATGAGGCTGGAGAGCAATATGTGAAGGAGCAAGTCACCGTCCCACTTTCTATTGGACGATATGAGGATGAGGTCGTGTGCAATGTGCTTCCCATGGATGCATGTCATGTTCTTTTGGGCCGGCCTTGGCAGTTTGATAAAAAGGCTGTGCATGATGGTTTCACAAACCGGCACTCTTTTGATCATAAGGGAAAGAAGATCACCTTGGTGCCTTTGTCGCCTTCAGAGGTCCATCAAGATCAGGTTCAACTCAAGAAGGGGCGTGACCAAGAGTCTAAGGCAGATAAACCCGAGTCTAGTACCAGAAACTCCAACTTCTTTGTCAAGGAAAGTCAGGTCAGGAAATCTCTTTACTCTCAACAGCCATTTCTTTTACTTGTGTATAAAGAATCTCTTATGGCTAATTCTTCTGACCTTGCACCGGAGATTCCGAGTGAGATGCTAGATGTTTTGCAGGACTTTTCTGATGTCTTTCCAGATGAGAATCCAAAGGGATTACCACCAATACGAGGGATTGAGCATCAAATAGACTTTGTTCCGGGTGCATCTCTACCGAACCGACCAGCTTACCGTACCAATCCGGTCGAGACCAAGGAACTTCAGAAACAAATCGGAGAGCTTCTTGAGAAAGGCTACATCCGGGAAAGCCTCAGTCCTTGTGCTGTTCCCGTCCTTCTAGTGCCCAAGAAAGATGGTTCATGGCGCATGTGTGTTGACTGCCGAGCCATCAACAACATTACGGTAAAGTATAGGCATCCCATTCCTAGGCTTGATGACATGCTTGATGAGTTGCATGGTTCTTCAGTTTTCTCTAAGATTGATTTGAAAAGTGGATATCACCAGATTAGGATGAAAGAAGGTGATGAATGGAAAACTGCATTTAAGACTAAGCTAGGATTGTATGAGTGGCTTGTTATGCCATTTGGTCTCACTAATGCACCTAGCACTTTCATGCGTTTGATGAATCATATTCTGAGAGCATTCATTGGTCATTTCGTGGTTGTATACTTTGATGACATACTCATTTACAGCAAGAACCTAGATGATCATAAGAAGCATGTGAAATCTGTTCTTGAAGTTCTTAGGAAAGAAAAGCTGTTTGCAAATCTTAGTAAATGCTCTTTTGGAACAGATCACGTGGTGTTCTTAGGTTTTGTTGTAGGAGCTGATGGACTCAGAGTGGACGAGGAGAAGGTCAAAGCCATCCGAGAATGGCCCATTCCGACCACAGTAAGCGAGGTAAGGAGCTTCCACGGCCTTGCCGGGTTCTACCGAAGGTTTGTCCAGGACTTCAGTACCATCGCAGCCCCACTTACTGAAGTGATCAAGAAGAATGTTGGTTTCAAGTGGGAACAGGCTCAGGAAGAAGCATTCCAACTCTTGAAAGGGAAGTTAACTCATGCTCCTTTACTTGTACTTCCTGATTTTTCTAAAACTTTTGAGATCGAGTGTGATGCTTCGGGTGTTGGTATTGGTGCTGTCTTGATGCAGGATAGGAAACCCATTGCTTACTTCAGTGAGAAGCTTAGTGGAGCCACTCTCAACTACCCCACTTACGACCAGGAGCTGTATGCTTTGGTGAGGGCTCTTCAGACATGGCAGCACTATCTCTGGCCAAAGGAGTTTGTGATCCATACTGATCACCAATCGTTGAGACATCTTAAGGGCCAGCAGAAGCTAAACAAGAGGCATGCCCGTTGGGTTGAGTTTATTGAGACATTTCCTTATGTGATCAAGTACAAGCAAGGTAAGGAAAATGTTGTGGCTGATGCTCTGTCCCGAAGGTATACTCTTCTTTCAGCTCTTGAGACTAAGTTGCTTGGTTTTGAATTCATCAAAGATTTGTATGCAACTGATCCAGATTTTAAAGAGATTTTCAGGAAGTGTTCCAAAACGGCCTATGGCAAGTATTATCAAGTTTCTGATTTCTTATTCTTTGATAACCGCTTGTGTGTTCCCCAATGTTCTTTGAGGGAGTTGTTTGTCAGGGAATCTCATGGAGGAGGTCTTATGGGACATTTCGGAATCAAGAAGACATACAAGGTGGTGTATGAGCACTTCTATTGGCCGAGTCTGATGAAGGACGTGGAGAGGATATGCAACCGATGCGTGGATTGCAAGAAGGCCAAGTCCAAAGTGCAAAACCAAGGTTTGTATTCGGCCCTACCCATTCCATCTCATCCTTGGGTTGATATTTCTATGGATTTTGTGCTTGGTTTGCCTAGGAGTAAGTCTGGCCGAGACTCCATCTTTGTGGTTGTTGATAGATTCTCTAAGATGGCTCATTTCATACCTTGTCATAAGACTGATGATGCTGTGCATGTTGCTGAGTTGTTCTTTAGAGAAATTGTTAGGTTGCACGGAATGCCTAGAACCATTGTTTCTGATAGAGATGCTAAGTTCCTTAGTTACTTTTGGAAAACTTTGTGGTCTAAACTTGGAACTAGGTTGATGTTTTCCACCACTTGTCATCGTCAAACTGATGGTCAAACTGAGGTTGTGAACCGGACCTTATCAACTTTGCTTAGGTCGTTGATTAAAAAGAATCTTAGACTTTGGGAAGAATGTTTGCCTCATGTTGAATTTGCATACAATCATTCCATGCATTCTGCTACTAAGTTCTCTCCTTTTGAGATTGTTTATGGTTTCAACCCTATGTCTCCACTTGATCTTTTGCCTTTGCCTTTGAGTGAAAGAGTTAGTGCAGATGGCAAAAAGAAAGCTGAGACCATCCGGAAGCTGCACGAAGAGGTTCGAGGCAACATCGAGGCCAAGACAAAGATCTATGAGAGAAAGGCAAACCAGAAGAGGACCAAGGTCGTTTTTGAGGAAGGAGACCTTGTTTGGGTTCACTTGAGGAAGGAACGGTTCCCGGACGAAAGGAAGTCCAAACTCATGCCCCGGATCGATGGACCATTTCCTATACTTAGGAAGATCAGTGACAATGCGTATCAACTTGATCTGCAAGGTAAGTATGATATTTCTTCAAGTTTTAATGTTTCTGATCTTTCTCCTTTTCTTGCAGATGATCCAGATTTGTGGACAAATCCTTTTGAAGAGGAAGGGAATGATGCGACCCAGGACCCGGACCAGGACCAGCTCGACGATCAGGACACTCAGATCAGTCTAACCGAGGTTCACCCATCCGTCCAGGCCAAGCAGTCCAACCGAGCAGTGTACCGGATCAACCCGCGTTCGTCCGGAAAGGAGCTAAGCTTGGATCCACGACCTGATGACCGATCTGACCGAACCACAGATGATCTTTCCCGTCCAACTCGTCAAGACAAAGCCAACAGACGAGCCAGACTTCACTTGGATCAGGCGGAGTCAGACCACGACCGCAACTTCTCACTTCTCACCCGTTTGGTCCGTACCGCACATCCCGATGATCGGACCAACGTTCTTACTTCTTCTTTTGACGCCATCATGGACTTCTCTTCGACCAAATTCTCTAAGGCAAGGATTCTTAGACTTTCTGAAGATTTGGGTCGAGTAAATTCTTCATACGTTCAAGACAGTTCGATGATCACCCCCGCGGCCGCACCTCCGTTCGTCCATCTCCTTACCGCGACGAACCAGATCATCACGGACGCACTTGGACACATTTCTGAATCTGGACCAGTCAACCTTTGAGTCCACACTTTGACTGGTCTTCCCTTGTTTTCCACACTTTGAATAGTCTTAGTCAAATTTATATTTTCTATGTGTGTTTTTCAGCATTTTTCTTTATTATTTCTTTGACTCAAAACACTATATAATGTACCCCATTTCTTTGCAAAGAGATCACGAAATTTTCTCCTTATTTTGAGTCTTCTCTCTTTGTTCTTAGCATAGAACTTTCCTGTTTCCTAGTGAGGTTATCACTTAGCAAACAAATCTTCATTTGTTGAACCGGTGCGTCACATCCGGCAACAAACGAATCTGGTAGTATCAAGGGGTCTTTCCGCAACCTTTTGTGTCACCCATCATTCCATAGTTCTCTTTTCAGAGTTCATATCCTTCACAAACCGATTGAGTGATCCTGTCCGAACTCAGGACGTATCAGCAACTCTGAGACAGAAGATCGCGACCTTCAAACAGCTAGTGGACGAGCCGTTCTGCGATGCATGGGAGCGATTCAACGTCTACCGCATGGAATGCCCACATCACGGTTTTGAAGAAGACTATCTGCTGGGAGTGTTCTACGATGGAGTAGGCTGGGAGTACATGAACGCTTTGAATTCAGCCAGTAATGGAGATTTCATGACCCAGTCCACTCAAGGTGCCTTCGAGTTGATTGAAAACATGGCCTCAAGCTCAGCTGATAATAACCGCGAAACTGATCGCACTCAGAAGGTGAAAAGCGTTGATAACAACAAGACTGATGAGCTCTCTGCCAAGGTCGATCAGCTGATTAAGAGCAACCAGAACCAGGTCTTCATCATGGAAGAATCGCCTCAGGATAAAGCTACCGCGGAAGGCACATCAGAGGAAGATCAGTCAGCTGAGGATCAGCATGAAGTGAGCTATGTGAATGGGCAAGGATGGCAGTTCAAGAACTATCACCCGAACTCTAACGTAAGGAACAATCCCCACCTGTTCAATGCCCCTAAACCAGACGATAAAGCTCAAGGCAATCAGGGTCAGAACAGTGGATACCAAAGGCCTTATGGCAATCAGGGGAGAACTTTTGTCCTCAACCCAGCTCAGAATGCCCAGTTCCACAGCCAGAAACAGCCGGTTAATCACCAGGCTGCACAACCGGCTCAGACTGCTCCGCATGATGACATGAAGAGCCTCGCAAACATGATGAGTCAATTGCTCCAAGGTCAGCAGATCCAGGGAAAAGCACTGAACCAGGTCACCAACAACATCAACACCAGGATGAATCATATGTTCAATGACCTGAGTGCCAAGTATGACAATGTCTCAAGCCATATGAGACAGATGGATATTCAGATTGCTCAGACTGCTGAGAGTGTGAAGAGACAGCAAGGAACTCTTCCTAGAAAAACAGATAAAAACCCCAAGGAGTGCAATGCAGTGGGTCTAAGGAGTGGAAAGCAACTGCCTGATCTGGACCCCAGAAAATTCACATCGGCTGAGAAAGGGAAGCAGAAGGAGTCGGATCAACCACCTAAAGCTGTACCCACATATGAGGAAGATGCAGAACAACCTACTGAGACTGTTCCGGCTGAAGCAGAGCGACCCGCTGGGGTTGTTCCACCGACTGAAACACCTTCCCCTGCTCGTCAGTATGTACCAAAAGTACCCTACCCTGTTCCGGCTAAAGTTACACGCAAGGATAAGGAGGAGATGAAGTGCAGGAAGATGCTGGAAGACCTAACTGTCAAGCTCCCTCTGATGAGTGCGATCCAGATGATACCATCCATGCGTAGCTTTGTGAAGGGACTGATCTCTGGGAAGATATCTGATGACAGCGAGTTCATGATTGTCTCTAAGGAGTGCAGTGCAGTTCTCCAGAATAAAAGGATCAAGAAACTGGGTGATCCGGGAAAGTTTGTCCTCTCGGTTCAGATTGGGAGAACAGTCTTCTCATGCTCATTGGTCGATCTAGGGTCAAGCATAAACCTCATGCCATATTATGTGGCTAAGCGCCTTGGATACACGGACTTCAAGCCTACCAGGATGTCCCTAGTGTTTGCTGATCGATCTGTGAAGTCTCCAGTTGGAATCCTCGAAGATCTTCAAGTTCTGGTTGGGAACACACTTGTTCCTGCCGATTTCGTTGTTCTGGAAGTCGAGGATGATTCAAATGATCCCCTGATCCTGGGCAGACCATTCATATGCACTGTTGGAGCTATCATTGATGTCCGACAAGGAAAGATTAATCTCCATCTTGGAGATATTGTGATGAAGTTTGAGATGAATCAGATGCTCAAAAAGCCGATGTTGGATGGACAAACTTTCACAGTCCAAGAAGATGGTGATCCGCTAGAGCCGCATGAGGGAATGATTGAGGAGATTCTCACCGATGATCCTCTTGAACTCGCCTTAGTCAGAGCTGAAGCCGAGCAGAGCTTAGAGAGTGTTGATGCTGATGCCTATGCAAGGTTCTGGATTCAGCCAGGAGTATTGAAAGGATGGTGGCGAATTTAAGTCTGGGGGAGAACAGCGAGCCCAGCCCATCGGCTGGAACAACCGCGCCTCAGAACCCGTCTGTTCCGGCGGCTCAGACCGATGACTCATGGAGCGAACTGAAAGCTCCAAAGGTAGAGCTCAAATCCCTTCCCAAGGGACTCAGGTATGCATTTCTTGGACCCAACTCTACATATCCTGTCATTGTGAATGCTGACCTGAACAATGCCGAGACTGCTCTGCTTTTGTGTGAACTGAGAAAATATCGTAAGGCATTAGGTTATTCTCTAGCTGACATACCTGGCATTTTACCTGATCTGTGCATGCATAGAATACACCTGGAAGATGAATCGATGACTTCTGTAGAACATCAAAGGAGGCTAAACCCAAACCCAAACCACTTCTAGAAGCAGGTGTGATCTATGCGATCTCTGATAGTAAGTGGGTTAGTCCTGTGCATGTAGTACCTAAGAAAGGTGGGATCACAGTGGTAACCAATGAAAAGAATGAATTGATCCCTACTAGAACAGTCACTGGTCATCGCATGTGCATTGATTTTTGTAAGCTTAATGCTGCGACTCGTAAGGATTGTGAGGGATTAAACTCACCTCCTGGTTTTGAGATCAGGTTAAGATTAGGGAAAGATTAGGGAAAGATAATGTGGGCTGAATCCCATAATAACTTGTACAATGAACTTTGATTTGTATTGATGATTTTGATAAAAGAGTTGTTACAAAGGATGTTCTTTGATGATTACAAAGATAATGAGAATGTTACAAAGATAATGAGAGTATTGTGTCGAATAAGGGTTGAATCCATGTCTTTTTCTTGATTGACTTCTCCTTTAAATAGTCTCAGGCTCCATTTGATCGCCACCAACTGGTTCCCGAGATCCCCTCCGTGATTTGAGGGATTTGTAACAGTTCCCCTTTGACCGGGTCATGCGCCTACTTGTGCGTCCACGAGCTGCCTCCTTTCCGTGACCTCTCTAGTATGCACCTTTAGCTCACAGCCTCCGGCTCTAGCTTAGCTGCCTTTAAGGATTGAATTTGTGATGGGCCTATCGCGACCCGTTATCATTTCTTGTTATTCATCATTAGCTAGCGGGCCATATTTGGGCCCAACAGTTGCCCCCAGCTTTCGAGAGACGATTTGTTTTCTCGGGAGCTAAACCTAGCCGCCCAACCTAGATTTTCTTGTTGAGATAATGATTATCAGTTATCTCAATCGCAGATATTCTTTGCTTAATCGGACGGTTGTAGTTACGTTTAACGAGATCGACGGTTCAGATTAAAGGGAGTTTGAAATGTAGTTTCCGATTTTCGAGATGTGATGGGATATAAAGCTGCAGGTATTAACTGCTTCTCTCTCCACTTTCTCCACGCCACTCGACGGTTTCCAAGGTAACTTCCCCTCTCTCTTTTTATTTTACTGCGTTTTCTTTTTTTTATCTCTGCTTCATGATCGAACTTGTTCTTCACCCCTAACTTCTTTAGAGATTCCGTTCTTGCTCAACTTAACTCGATCCTTCCCCTTTCACTTCCTTTCTCTTTACCCTTTACTTATCATGAGTCAAAAGGAAGGCTCCGGTGAAATTCAAATCTCTGCTTCCGGTGCTCGTCTTATGAAGGTTAAACAAGAAGCCGGAGAGAAGATGAAGAAGGATGCCAAGAAGAAGAAGGCTAAAGACTCAATTGGAGCGAGAGTCAAGAGGATGAAGAAGAAAGATGGCAAGAGCACCTCCTCTGGACCTCACTCTCCCTCGCTGTTGAAGAGTCAGGATGTCGTTAATCTCGTCGTCCAAGCTCACGGCAAGAGTAATCTAGCCAGGGCTTGTACTGACGATGAAACCCCTGAAACTGTCCCGGAGGGTTGGTTCTGTATTCACGAGAAATACATCTCCAAGTGCCACCTTAGGTTCCCTCTCCCAACCCTCTTGCTAGATCTCCTAGATCACTATCAACTGGCCCTTTCCCAACTTTGCCCCTCGGTTATCCGAGTGGTGAACGGATTCATCACCAGGGCTAAGGAAGAAGGAGTTATCATAGGGTTGAGTGAGCTGATGAGTCTGTTCCTGATAAAGGAGAGCTCTTCCACGGATGGCGGAAGCGGGACCTATTACCTCCCCTGTCGTCCGGGGCTAGGCATATTTAAGTTTACGGCCAGTGATGATGACTGGCGAAAGAAGTATTTCTATGTCAAGATCGACCCTTCTACGGTTCCTGTAGGCCGAGCCCTCAGGACCTCTTGGTCTGACATTTCTGGTTAGGATTGGATATGTTTGTGTATTCGTTTTTGCTTATCGCGATTCGCTAACCTCTTTGATTCTTCTTGCAGAGATTGAGGACCCTGTTAAGTTATCCGGTAAACTCACCAGAGCTCTCTATAGGAAGCTGCAGCACAGCCCTAATACTTGGGGAGCTTATACTACTACGAGAGTTGGATCAGCTAGGTTCCTGAACGATACAAGGTTTCTTTTCCTGATTCAGTTTCGGTTGCTGGTTTAGAAGGTAACCTTCTTTCATTGATTTCAAATTCTTAATGCTTGAATTTGTCTTTTGGGATTAAGGATTTTTCCTTTTGATTTAGTTTCCGAAGGTGGATCGATATTTTCAGTTTCGTCAGGAGCCAGTACCTCAGAAAAGACTCAGTCACATAAGATGCCTATCCAGCCCTCGTTCCGTTCCAGGGGTAGATCAACCAAAGCTGCCAGCTCCTCTCGAGGAAGTGACAAGAATCCAGGAGGATCCTTCCTCAGCTCCGTGAAGGAAGTCCTTGACGATGGAGGCTCTGCTCCTGCTAAAGATGACGGTCGCTCCGAGCCCAAAGTTCAGGAAGTTGTCCCTCACTCCGAGGTCCCGGAGACGGAAGCTGATCCTCAAATGATGAGGGATACTCATGAGTTTGAGCCTCCGAGGAGCAAGAGGTCCAGGACCGACCAGGTTGATAGACCTTCGAGGTCTTCCTCCTCTTCTTCTAGAGGAGGAACCGTCGGCTGGAATTTTGCTCACTCGAAGCCTGGGTCAGTCTTGGATGACTCGTGGGGTTTGGCTACGCTGATGAGGCACATGAAGAGAACCGAATGCTCCCTTCCCTCGATCGCCAATCTCACGAATAAATATGAGTATGTCGAGATTGCCCATTACATGGGTTAGGTATGGTTTTTAGTCTTTTAACTTGATCCTCTCCGGAAGATGTTTATTAAGTCATTGTTTTCGTTTTTTGTAGCTGGCTGGTGCTATCAACAGGGCTCAGTTCAAATTTGAGGACACTGTGCACAATGCCCCCAACACTGAAGAATTAGCTCAGGTTACTGAGCTAGTGAAGGCTACCAAGACGGAGCTTGACCAGGTTCGGATTCAGGTCTCTGAACTTCAAGCTGAGGTCAAGAGACTCGGCTCCAAGGCTGACGTTCAGCAAGGGACAATCGAGAGTCAAGCGATTGATATCCAAGTGAAGAATAGGAAGATCGGGGAGTTGGATTCTGCTCGGAAGATAGCCGAGTACCAGGTCAAAGAGCTGATCGCTTCATCCCAAGACAACCAGAAGAACAACGAAGCTGAGGTCAAGCTAGCCGTCCGGAGAGGAAAGAAGGAGGTAGCTGATGCCTACAACAAGATCTTGGTTTCTGTCAAGGAGAAGTTCTCCAAGAAGAAGGATGAAGTCGATCTTCTGGTTTACGCTCAAGAGCTTCAGGCTAATACTGAGCTCCTGAAGGACATGCTGGACAATGAAATCAAGAGTGCTGAAGATGAGTACCATTGCTTGGTGGCTATTGTGAGGGATTAAACTCACCACCTGGATTTTAGATCAGGTTTAAGGTTTAGGATAGGTTAGGGAAAGATAACGCGGGCTGAATCCCGTAATAACTTGTTGAATGAACTTTGATTTGTATTGATGATTTTGATAAAGAGTGATTACAAAGAGTGATCCTTTATGATTACAAAGATAATAAGAATGTGATGTGAATGAGAATGTTTTCAGAGTATCGAGTGAAATATGGATCGAATATATATCCTCTTTCTTGAGTTGCTTTCTCTTTAAATAGCCTCAGGTCCAAAGCTTGATCGTCACCAACTGATTCCCGAGATCTTCTCCGTTTATTGAGGAATCCGTAACAGCTTCCCTTTGACCGGGTCCTGCGCTCCTTCTGTTACGATGCGAGCTTCCTCTTCATCGTGACCTCTTTGATAAAAATCCTTAGCTCTCAGCCTCCGGCTCCAGCTTAGCTCCTTTCAGATATCGAATTCGTGATGGACCTGTCGTGGCCTGTTATCATCCTTTGTTATTCACTAGTCAGCTATCGGGCCATATTCAAGCCCAACAGTTGCCCCCAGCTTTTGAGATTAGACTTCGTTATTCTCGGGAGCTAGACCTAGCCGCCCAACCTAGATCTTATGGTTGAGATAATGATTACTGGCTATCTCAACCATACATATTCTTGCTTGATCGGACGGCTGTAATCTCTCTCTAATTAAATCGACGACTCTGATTAAAGCGAGTTTGAAATTTGATTTCCGATTTTCGAGACGTGATGGGATATAAAGCTGAGAGAATTAACTGCTTATCTCTCCACTTCCTCCACGCCTCTCGACGGTTTCCAAGGTAATTCACCTCTTTCCTTTTTTTTACTGCGATTTGTTATTTTTTTTTTATCCGTTTCTTGATCGAACAAGTTCTTCATTCCTAACTCTCTCTGAGATTCCGCCTTAGTCCAATTCCTTTCTTTTGCTCCCTTTTTCCCTTTCCTTTTACTATCATGAGTCAAAAAGAAGGTTCCGGCGAGGTTCAAATCTCAGCCTCCGGTGCCCACATTATGAAGGTCAAGCGGGAAGCCGGTGAAAAGATGACGGAAGCCAAGAAGAAAAAGGTTAAAGACTCGATCGGAGCAAGAGTCAAGAGGATGAAGAAGAAAGGGGGCAAGAGCGCCTCCTCCGGACCTCACTTCCCTTCGCTCTTGAAGAGTCAAGACGTCACCAATCTTGCTGTTCAAGCCCACGGCAAGAGTGACCTAGCTAGAGCTTGTACCGAAGATGAAACCCCCGAAACCGTTCCGGAGGGTTGGTTTTGTATTCATGAGAAATATATTTCTAAGTGTCATCTTAGATTCCCTCTCCCCACCCTCTTGCTAGATCTCCTAGACCATTACCAGCTGGCCCTTTCTCAACTCTGTCCATCGGTTATCCGAGTGATAAACGGGTTCATCACTAGGGCCAAGGAGGAAGGAGTTATCGTGGGGTTGACTGAGCTAATGAGTCTCTTCTCTATAAAGGAGAGCACTTCCAAGGATGGCGGAAGCGGTACCTACTACCTCCCCTGTCGTCCAGGGCTAGGAATCTTCAAGTTCACGGCCAGTGATGATGACTGGCGGAAGAAGTACTTTTATGTCAAGATTGACCCCTTGACGGTTCCTGTAGGCCGAGACCTCAGGACCTCTTGGTCTGACATTTCTGGTTAGGATTTTAGGGATATGCTTGCATGTTTATTTTTGCTTATTGTGATGTTCTAATTGTCTCTTGATTCTTTTTGCAGAAGTTGAGGACCCTATCAAGTTGTCTAGTAAACTCACCAGAGCGCTTTACAGGAAGCTGCAGCATAGCCCTAACACTTGGGGAGCTTATACCACTTCGAGAGTTGGGTCAGCTAGGTTTCCTGAACGATACAAGGCGTCCTTCCCTGATTCAGTGACGGTCGCTGGTTTAGAAGGTAACCTTCCCTCGATAATTTCTAATTTCCATTATCCGAATCTGTTTTTGTGAGATTAATGAATCCTTTTCATGATTTAGTCTCTGAAGGTGATTCAGTTTTCGAAGTTTCGTCCGGAGCAAGTACTTCCGAGAAGACTCAGTCCCTGAAGATGCCTATCAGCCCTCCTTTCGTTCCAGGGGTAGGTCGACCAAGGCTGCCAGCTCCTCTAGAGGAAGCGACAAGAACCAAGGAGGATCCTTCCTTGACTCTGTGAAGGAAGCTCTTGACGAGGGAGGCTCTGCTCCTGCTAAAGGTGTTGGTTCTTCGGAGCCCAAAGTTCAGGAAGTTGGTCTTCCCTCCGAGGTCCCAATGACGGAAGCTGATCCTCAGATGCCGAGGGATCCCTCAGAAATTGAGCCTCCGAGGAGCAAGAGGTCCCGGACAGAGCAAGTTGACAGACCCTCGAGGTCTTCCTCCTCCTCTTCTAGGGGGGAACTGTTGGCTGGAACTTTGCTCATTCGAAGAGAACTGGGTGTGCTCTCCCCTCGATTGCTAACCTCTCCAATAAAGAGGAGTATGTTGACATTGCCCATCACATGGGTCAGGTATGAATTTTATCTCATCCTTTTAGCTTAGTTCTTTTTGGATGATATTCACTAAATCGTTGTTTTTGTAGCTGGCTGGGGCTATCAACAGGGCTCAATTCAAGTTTGAGGACGCTGTGCACAATGCCCCCAGCGCTGAGGAGTTAGCTCAGGTCACCGATCTAGTCAAGGCTAACAAGGCTGAGCTCAATCAGACTCGGACTCTGATCTCGGAACTCCAAGCTGAGGTTAAGAGACTTGGCTCCAAATGTGATGCTCAGCAAGGGACAATCGAGAGCCAGTTGATTGACCTCCAGGTGAAGAATAGGAAGATTGGGGATTTGGATGCTGCTCGGAAGATTGCCGAGTATCAAGTCAAGGAGCTGCTCGCTTCGTCCCAGAGCAGCCAGAAGAACAAAGAAGCTGAGGTCAGGCTAGCCGTCCGGAGAGGAAAGAGGGAGGTAGCTGACGCTTACAACAAAGTTCTGGTTGCTGTCAGGGAGAAGTTCTCTAAGAAGAAGGATGAAGTTGATCTCCTGGTTCATGCTCAAGAGATTCAAGCCAACACTGAGCTCTTGAAAGACATGCTGGATGACGAGATTAAAAGTGCTGAGGATGAGTACACTCGTTTGGTGGCTATGATGCCGGAAGCTGTTGCTGCGTACGAGAAGGCTCAGGTCTCGGACTTTTCGATCAGCAAGCTCCCTCTTCCTCAACTCTCTGAGAGCTCAGGTACTTTTGAGGTTAATACGTTTAATCTCTCCTTTTCTGGAGAGCTCGGTTCTAATTTGGGATTGGTGTCTCCTGATCTAGTCCCAGTTGAGACGACCCCAGGAGGTGTCGACCAGGATGCTGAAGTGGAGGCTTCCGCCAAGGAGGGTGATCCTATCGAGAAGGATAAGGATGATGAAGCTGATCCTGGATCCAAGGAAGGTTAAGAGACGATGCTCTTTATGTTTCAAAACTTCTGCCCAATGGGCTTCTGTCTCTTTTGTTTTTGAGACTTATGGCCTGAGGAGGCTTTTAAACCTTTTATCTATCAAAACTTGGTTTTTAGTTTTGTTCCAAGTCTTTCGATTTGACTTAGTCAAATTTGGTTAAGAATTTTGATAGGGAATGCTTCAGTTACTAATTAAGAGGTTTAGTGAATCCTCCGAATTAGATCCCTGATTTCGTGATAAGTCTTGGAGACTTGGATCGTTTTTTGGCCCCTTAAGAGGGGTTTCTGAAGTATCGAGGTTAGCTTAAGGTTTTTAGGAGCCTGAGTTTAACTCAGGTACCTTAGGTGGGGGTTCTTGGGAACCTGAATTTGTTTACGGGATTTTAAGACCCATTGGAACTTGCTTAGGATTTTAAAACCTTTCGAGGTTTGATAAAGATTTTAAGACCTTTGTGTTTAAGGATTTCAAGACCTTTGAGATTTGATAAGGATTTTAAGACCTTTGGGATTTGATAAGGGTTTCACGACCTTAGGTCCAGGTTCGTCGCGACCTGACGTTGCTTGAAGGATTTTAAGACCTTTTGTGGTTTCTAAGGATTTTTAAGACCTTAGGTTAGTTTATCAAATTTTGACTTTGTTTGAAGGATTTCGAGACCTTCAAGATTATTATGGATTTTAAGACCTTAGGTTCAGGTTCATGGGGACCTGAGATGATCCGAAGGGTTACGCGGACCCTAGGTCCGCGTTTGTAGGGACCTGTGTTGTTAAAGAATTGAGACTTTGAGAATAATTGCTTTATTGATAATAATTGCTTTATTGATAATAATTGGATACATGGTATCATAGTAGTCATACAATTGCTGTATTTTAGTGATCATACACTTGCTGCTTGAGCTATGTGATTTTAATCAGACATATGCCCCCTTTGGTTGTGGTGAACAAAGTGTTGAAATGAGGTCGGGGCTGCACTCATGACGGAGTTGCCTACGTACCCAGTCAAGGGATCAAGCCTAACGTAGTTCAGGAGTTTTAGGTACCTAATGATAATATCTCTTAAGATTTGTGGCGTTCCACGATCTGATTTCAGGTACCCCGGTTCGCACCTTTCGGAGCTTGTAAACGCCAGGTCGTACCACATGGATGATCTGATAAGGACCTTCCCAGTTGGTTCCTAACTTTCCAGCATCTGGTTCCTTGGTTCCTTCGAAAACTTTCCTAAGTACTAGGTCACCTACAGCGAACTGTCGGGGCCTGACTTTGGAATTGTACTGTCGTGCCATTGCTTGCTGATAGTTCTGAATGCGAATCAGAGCTCGGTCCCGTCTTTCCTCGATTAGATCGAGGCTGTCTGTTAGGAGCTGATCATTAGCTGCGGGATCAGATGTACAGAGTTCCCGGCGGATGCTACCAGCAATGGTTTCGGCTGGGACGGCAGCTTCCATCCCGTAGGCTAAGGAGAAAGGGGTTTCTTCTGTAGCCCTTCGTGGGGTGGTTCGACATGCCCAAAGTACTTCAAGTAATTTTTCTGACCAGAGTTCCTTCTGAGTTCCGAGGCGTTTCTTGAGGTTTGCTAATACTGATTTATTAGCAGCCTCCGCCTGGCCGTTTCCTTGAGGTTGTCGAGGTGTTGAGAAGGTCAGGCGAATATTCCACTTGTCACAAAATATTTTCAAGTCGTGGGATATGAACTGTCCTCCATTGTCAGTTACGATTTCATATGGGACGCCGTGTCTACACACGATTTCTTTCCACACAAATTGTTCGACCTCGACTCTGGTTACCTGTTGGAAAGCTTCAGCCTCTATCCATTTCGTGAAGTAGTCTGTTAGGACTAAGAGGAAGCGTAACTTCTTCTTTCCACTTCCTGACGCTACTAGTGGTCCTACGATGTCCATGGACCATCTCATAAATGGGTAAGGGGCAGATATGTTGAACAGCTTTTCCGCAGGTTGGTGTATAATTGGTGCGTGCCTCTGGCACTTGTCGCATGAAGAGGAGTAGGCCTCACAGTCTGCAATAATGGTAGGCCAGAAATAGCCCTGTCTTTTGATTCTGATGGCTAGAGCTCTTCCTCCAGAGTGGTTCCCGCAGGAGCCGTCGTGCATTTCCTTCATGAGTCTCATAGCAACGAGACCATGGACGCATTTTAGGTAAGGTCCGGAAATGCTTCGTTTGTGGAGGATAGACTCGATTATGCAGTATCTCGCGCTTAATGCTTTGAGCTTCCGAGCCTCCCATTTATTGGGTGGAGTCTTTCCTTCCAGGATGTATTGCGTGATTGGAATTCTCCAATCCTCTCTCCCTACAACTTTGTTATGAAGAGACGAGGGAGGTTCCTGTTCGGGACCTGGTATCGTGGTGCCCCGGAGGTATTCGTAGGATTAGGCTCCAGGGAGTCTAAATTCCGAGGAGTACCTCCAATTTCTTCATTATTTTCCGGGGTCTGGATGGTGCCCCCAGATGAATTTTTGAGGGCTGAACGGCTTCTGGTTTTAACTCTGCAGACGAGTGGGTCTGAGTTGGTGCCCCCGGAGGTATTCGTGAGATTAGGCTCCAAGGAGTCTGAATTTCGAGGAATACCTTCCGTGTTTTGGATTGTGTTCCCGGAGGTATGCTTTTTAGAGTTACGTACTCTGACTTTTGGGAACCAGAATGTTGTGATAACTTGGGTAGCTACCGTTTCAGGGCAGGTACCTTCGGGTTGCTCTTTTAGCTTGCTGTCTATCTCAGCTTTAGTAGCTATGTCGATGCTTGGTTTTTCGATTCCTTCTACGGGTATGATCCGTTTTACGAGGGGGTCTGATGTGGAGGCTAAAGCAGCCAACGCATCTGCTGAGGAGTTCTCTCCTCGTGGGATCCTTGTTAGCTTGAATTTGTCGAACTGCCTAGTGAGGTTCTGGATGACTTCGAGATATGCCCCCATTCTTTCGTCCCTCGTTTCGTATTCTCCGTGAAACTGGCTAGCTACTAGCTGTGAATCACTATAAGCGTTTAGCTCCCGAATTCCGAGGCTTAGGGCGAGTCTCAACCCTGCGATTAGTGCTTCATATTCAGCTTCGTTGTTTGAGGCACTGAATCCGAGCCTATATGATTGCTCGATGGTTTCTCCTGCTGAAGAAGTTAGCCTTTGACCGATACCGGAGCCCTGTTTTGATGAGGTTCCGTCGACATACAGGCTCCACTTCGGAGATTCCATTTCGGAGTCTAATTGCTCGGATGCTAGCTCAATGATAAAGTCGGCAAGGACCTGAGCTTTTGCTGCTGCTCGAGGTCTATACTCAATATCATATTCGCTGAGCTCTATGGCCCATTTGGCCAATCGCCCTGACTGGCTAGGGCTGTGCAATATCATTCGTAATGGTTGTGAGGTCATTACAACGATCGAGTGCGATTGGAAGTAAGGTCGCAATTTTCTGGCAGCTGTTACGACTGCTAGAGCTAATTTTTCCATTGCAGGGTACCTTGTTTCGTCGTCTATCAAACTCTTGCTGGTGCAATAGACAGGTCTTTGTTCGTTTTGTTCCTCCCGTACCAGCACGCCGCTAACTGCAGCAGTCGATACAGCGAGGTACAAGTACAATGGCTCTCCTACTACAGGTTTGGATAGGATCGGAGGTTCGGAGAGGTAAGCTTTCAATTGTTTGAAGGCTTCCTCACATTTCTCATCCCATAAGAACTTCTTATTATTTCTTAGAAGCTTGTAGAATGGGAGGCATTTATCGGTGGACTTGGATATGAATCGATTTAATGCAGCGATTCGTCCAGTCAATCTCTGTACCTCTCTGGTTGTCTTAGGTGACGGCATTTCTAGGAAGGTTTCTATCTGCTGCGGGTTGGCTTCAATACCTCTTTCGGTTACGAGATAGCCTAGGAACTCGCCCGAGGGTACCCCGAAGGTGCATTTAGTGGGATTGAGCTTCATATCGTACTTATTGAGGATATCGAAGCATTCTCTTAAGTGGGAGATATGGTCTTCCCCAGCTGAGGATTTGACTAGCATATTGTCAATATAGACCTCCATGGTTTTTCCAAGTTGCCCAGCAAACATCTTATTTACTAGTCTCTGATAGGTAGCTCCTGCGTTCTTTAATCCGAATGGCATAACCTTGTAACAATAGGTTCCTCGTTCGGTTATGAATGCAGTTTTCTCATGATCCTCAGGATCCATCATGATTTGGTTGTATCCTGAGAAGGCATCCATGAAGGATAGGAGTCGATGGCCGGCTGTTGCTTCAACCAGGCGGTCGATGTTAGGTAACGGGAAGCTGTCTTTAGGACAAGCCTTGTTTAGGTCTGTGAAGTCTACACAGATTCTCCATTTCCCGTTTTTCTTCTTTACAACTACCGGGTTATCTAGCCAGTCAGGGTAGTGTACCTCTCGAATGGACCCAGCTTTCGTAAGTCGGTCAACTTCGTCGTTAACAGCTTGAGCCTTTTCGAGGCCTAGCTTGCGACGTTTTTGTTTGATCGGTTTGAAAGTAGGGTATGCTTTTAGTTTATGGGTGGTGACGTTCGGATCTATGCCTTTAATGTCATTGGTGGACCATGCAAAGGTTTTGACATTGCTTTTCAGGAAGTCAATGATCTCCTTTTTTGTCTCAGGAGGTAGCTCGGATCCGATGCTCACCTGTCTTTCAGGATTTGAGTCGTCAATGCAAACTTTCTCGGTGAGGTTCTTGGGAGGACCTCGAATATTTTGTTGCATTTCGCGACCCTCCTGGATCTGTAATTGCTATTGGGGGGATTTTTTGAGGATTTCGAATCCTCCTAGATAGCAGATCCTGGATATCTACCGTGTACGGTAATTATCTACTGCCTTCATTTTGTGAATCCAAGGTCTTCCCAGGATCGCATGGAACGGGGAAGGTCTGTCGATGACTACCAAGTTGGTCATTTTCATTATTCCGCCAGCTATGATTGGGAGCTTGATTGTCCCCAAAGAGGTAGCTGTTTCTCCGGAGAAGCCTACGAGATTAGCTTTTTGGCCAATAATTTCGTAGTCGTCTATTTCCATCCCTTTTAGGGTATTGTAGAAAATAAGGTCGACAGAGCTTCCTGTGTCTATCATGAGTTTAGGGACCTCGTATCCTGCGATGTTCAGGGTGACAATCAACGCATCATCGTGAGGTCTGTCAAGGTTTGAGGTCTCGCTTTCCCAGAAAGAAATCTTAGTATTGGACTCGGGGTTGGGAGGCTTAGGTCCAGTGTTAGACACAGCCTTCCGTACGTGATTCTTAATGGAGTTGACGGAGTCTTGACATATATCTGATCCTCCAAGAATACAGTCCACCCTCGAGTCGGGGCTCGATTGAGGGGACGGTTTGCTCAAGAGAGCTTCGACTTGTAAACTTTTCCCTTGGGGGAATTTTCCAAGAATCAACTCGACTCTTTTCTTGGGAGCTGGAGGTGGCGAATCGGTCTCCTTCTCAGGTGACCTCTCGCGCTTTGGAGAGGTGTCTCTGGGACCTCTTTTCTGATAAGGTGGTGGTTTTTTAAGGTCCACTCCCTTTATTTCTCCGGCTGCGAATTTAGCTGCCAGTTGTCGTTGGAGGTCCCAACATTCCTCAGTTGAGTGCCCTTCTCGATCATGATAAGAGCAGTGTTTGTTTTTATCAAAGCCTTTTGACCAGGAAGTTTTGTTTGCTGCGGCGACAGGTTTCTCTTCCTTGTCTTCCTCGATTGCATAGGAATGTTCTCCCTGAGTTTGGTTGTTTCGGGGGTTCCCCCTTTTATGAGGTCCCTTTGCCTCAGAGGATTCACCTTTCGAGTGATTCTGAGGCTTCTTGTGGAGTTTATCCAGTGCAGTTGTTTCCTCCTCCAAAGTAATGTATCTGGTGGCCTTATGAAGAGCATCATCGATAGTTGGAGGAGTATTGAGTGTTAGCTCCGACCAGAACTTCGATTTATAGAATAGACCTCTCCTAAGAGCCTCGATGGCGACTAGGTCGTTCGGATTCGAGAGCTTAGTTCTTATTGCCCTGAATTTCTCGATGTAGACTCGTAGTGAGTCCCCCATTCCTTGTCTGACCTTCCAAAGGTCGGCCTCAGAGGCTTGCTTCAGGATATGGGTCGAGTACTGCTTCATGAAGGCACTAGTTAACTGATCGAAACTATCTATCGATGCTGGTTCGAGACCAGAGAACCACTCAAGGGCTGTTCCGACCAAGTTTTCAGCGAATGTCCTGCAGTAACCTGCTTCACATTCTTCCTGTGTAAAATGGGCTTTCACGATAGCCAATCGGAAAGCTCTCAAATAGGACTTTGGGTCAGAGGTCCCATCATACTCGGGAATTCTGATTTTTCGGGTATCTCTTATATAGGAGCTGGCAATTCTGTCAGTGAATGGAGTTCCACGGGTTTCTTCGATCAAGCTATCGATTTCGGGAGCTGAGCTCGTAGCTTTATGGACTTGAGCTCCCAACTTTTGGAGAGCTGCGTGAGTTTGTTCCATATATCTACGGATAGCTTCAGGTCCTTCTAAGTGAAGGACATTTGGGTCGTTATTAGGTACCCGGCGGGCAGGTTCCTGGCGGAATCTTGTTGGCTCGTCTTCCCATGCAGTTGGTGGGCTAAGTCGCTCACCAGCTCTTGGGTTATCGGAGGCTACCCTTCGATTCCCGTCCCTGTTTGGGGTTGAGCTTCTGGTTTGATAAACCGAGGCTGATATTCTGCCCCCGGATGGGAAGGATACTCCTGCTCCGGACCTAAAATCAGGCGGCGGAGGAGGTAAGCGAGTGCTCCGGTCAGCAATCTGGCTGGGTGTGGAGCTGGTTGTCGCTACGTTACTTCCCATAGCACTGGTAATAGGTGGGTTAAACACGGGAGCTGCCCCAGTATGAGGTGTCTGGAAAGCAGATCCCCGTCCTTCAGAGCAGTGTTATCAGGGGAAAAGTCTAAACGTCCTCGGGGGAATGAGGGATCTGTCAATCAATCTCGGAAAGTGACCCCCGGAGCTTGACGTTGCGGTGGTTGGGTTGTTGTGTCTAGAGATATTGTTATCTCTTCGAATCGTTGTTGTCGGACAGCTAGCTGATGCATCGTACGCTCACTTTCCTGAGCTTTGTCTACTAGTTGCATCATCATCTGACGAATCTCAGAAAGCTGAGCCTCCGTTTGATTTGGAACGGCTTGCTGCTGAGGATTCTCGGTGATTGGAAGCCCGGAGACGGTTCCACTTGTCGATCTCGGGTTAGTAGCTCCGGTTACGGTCTGGCTCGTTCGACCGTTAATCGGAAGCTGTTGTCCTGATCGGTGGTCGCCACTCCGAGGTTACAAGGGTAGAGCCTCCATCGTTCGGTGAGCCATCGCTCTGAATCGGGAGGTTAAGGTCAGACGGATTTGTTGTCTGATCGGTAGGATTCATCCTCAAGTTAGGGTAAGGGATTCGATTGTTTCTTCCCCACAGACGGCGCCAATTGTGAGGGATTAAACTCACCACCTGGATTTTAGATCAGGTTTAAGGTTTAGGATAGGTTAGGGAAAGATAACGCGGGCTGAATCCCGTAATAACTTGTTGAATGAACTTTGATTTGTATTGATGATTTTGATAAAGAGTGATTACAAAGAGTGATCCTTTATGATTACAAAGATAATAAGAATGTGATGTGAATGAGAATGTTTTCAGAGTATCGAGTGAAATATGGATCGAATATATATCCTCTTTCTTAACTTGTTTTCTCTTTAAATAGCCTCAGGTCCCGCTTGATCGTCACCAACTGATTCCCGAGATCTTCTCCGTTTAATGAGGAATCCGTAACAGCTTCCCTTTGACCGGGTCCTGCGCTCCTTCTGTTACGATGCGAGCTTCCTCTTCATCGTGACCTCTTTGATAAAAATCCTTAGCTCTCAGCCTCCGGCTCCAGCTTAGCTCCTTTCAGATATCAAGTCTCGGACTTCTCGATCAGCAAGCTCCCTCTTCCTCAACTCTCTGAGAGCTCAGGTACTTTCGAGGTCAATATGTTTAATCTCCCCTTTTCTGGAGAGTACGGTTCTAACTTAGGTTTGGTGGACCCTGATTCAGCTCCAGTCGAGGCATCCGAGATGGGCGATGACAAGGAGGCAGATGAGGGAGGTCCAGCCAAAGAAAGTGAACCAGCTGAAGGAGATAAGAAAGTCGGGAGGAGCTCCCGTGATGATGATGTCTAAGAGCTGAGGCTCTTCTCGAAAATGTTGTTTTCATGACTTTTGCCCACTGGGCTTTAATTTCGTTTATGTACCAGATTTATAGCCTGAGGAGGCTTTTAAACCTTGACTTGTTTTAGGGTCTTTGGAACCCTTGGTAGCCTGGAGAGGCTTTTAAACCCTTTATCTAAACTTAGTTTTTATTTTATTTCCAAGTCTTTTGATTTAACTTAGTCGTTTTTTGGGCGGATTCGAACCTTGTTAAGGGTTTCGATAGGAAATGTATTGCGTCACTAACAAAGAGGTTTAGTGAATCCTCAGAATTAGATCTCGGATTTTATGATAAGTCGAGAAGACTTGAATTGTATTTGGTTCCTTAAGAGGAGTTCTTGAAATATCGAGATTAGCTCAAGGTTTTCAGGAACCTGAGTTCGGTTTGTGGTATTTTAAGACCCTTTGAAACTTGCTTAGGATTTTAAGACCTTTTGAGATTTGATAAGGATTTTAAGACCTTTGTATTTTGTTAAGGATTTAAAGACCTTAGGTTCAGATCCGTGGAGACCTGACTTTGTTTGAAGGATTTTAAGACCTTTGTGGTTTCTAAGGATTTTAAGACCTTAGGTTTAGGTTTAACAAATTTGGTTTCGTTTGAAGGATTTTAAGACCTTCGAGATTATTAAGGATTTTAAGACCTTAGGTTTAGATTCTTGGAGACCTGAGTTGATCCGAAGGGTTTTAAGACCTTAGGTCCGTGTTTGTAGGGACCTGAATTTTTAAAGAGTCGAGGTATCGAAGATAATTGCTTTATTGATAATAGAATACATGGTATTATAATAATCGTACAATTGCTCTTTGGGCTATGTGATTTTACTCAGACATATGCCCCCTTTGGTCGTGATGAACAGAGTGTTGAAATGAGGTTGGGGCTGCACTCATGACGGAGTTGCCTACGTACCCAGTCAAGGGATCAAGCCTAACGTAGTTCAAGAAATTTAGGTACCTAATGATAATATCTTTTGAGATTCGTGGCGTTCCACGATCTGATTTCAGGTACCCCGGTTCGCACCTTTTGGAGCTTGTAAACGCCAGGTCGTACCACATGGATGATCCGGTAGGGACCCTCCCAGTTGGTTCGTAACTTCCCAGCATCTGGTTCCTTGGATCCTTCGAAAACTTTCCTAAGTACTAGGTCGCCTACACCGAACTGTCGGGGCCTGACTTTGGAGTTGTACTGTCGTGCCATTGCTTGCTGATAGTTTTGAATGCGAATCAGAGCTCGGTCCCGTCTTTCCTCGATTAGAACGGCTGGGACGACAGCTTCCCTCCCGTAGGCTAAGGAGAAAGGGGTTTCCTCTGTAGCTTTTCGTGGGGTGGTTCGACATGCCCAAAGTACTTCAGGTAACTTTTCTGACCAGAGTTCCTTCTGGGTTCCGAGGCGTTTCTTGAGGTTTACTAGTACTGATTTATTAGCAGCCTCCGCCTGGCTGTTTCCTTGAGGGCGTCGAGGTGTTGAGAAGGTCAGGCGGATATTCCATTTGTCACAAAATATTTTGAAGTCATGAGATATGAATTGCCCTCCTTGTCAGTCACGATTTCGTATGGGACGCCGTGTCTACACACGATGTCTTTCCACACAAATCGTTCGACCTCGAATCTGGTTACCTGTTGGAAAGCTTCAGCCTCAATCCATTTCGTGAAGTAGTCTGTTAGGACTAAGAGGAAGCGTAGCTTCTTCTTTCCACTTCCTGACGCTACTAGTGGTCCTACGATGTCCATGGACCACCTCATAAATGGGTAAGGAGCGGATATGTTGGATAGCTTTTCCGCAGGTTGGTCTATAATCGGTGCATGCCTCTGGCATTTGTCACATGAGGAAGAGTAGGCCTCACAGTCTGCAATAATGGTAGGCCAGAAATAGCCTTGTCTTTTGATTTGTATAGCTAGAGCTCTACCACCGGAGTGGTTTCCACAGGAGCCGTCGTGCATTTCCTTCATGAGTTTCATTGCAACGAGGCCATGAACGCATTTTAGGTAAGGTTCGGAAACGCTTCGTTTGTGGAGGGCAGAATTGATTATGCAGTATTTGCGCTTAATGCTTTGAGTTTTCGAGCCTCCCATTTATTGGGTGGAGTCTTTCCCTCCAGGATGTATTGCATGATTGGTGTTCTCCAGTCCTCTCTCCCTACAACTTTGTTATGAAGAGACGAGGGAGGTTCCTGTTCGGGACCTGGTGTCGTGGTGCCCCCGGAGATATTCGTAGGATTAGGCTCCAAGGAGTCTGAATTATGAGGAATATCTCCATTTTCCTCGTTATTCTCTGGGGTCTAGATGGTGCCCCCAAATGAATTTTTGAGAGCTGAGCGACTTCTAGTTTTGACTCTGCAGACGAGTGGGTCTGAGGTCTGGATGGTGCCCCCGGAGGTATTCGTAGGATTTAGCTCCTGGGAGTCTGAATTTCGGGGAATACCTTCATTTTTGTCGTTGTTCTCCGCGTTTTGGATCGTGTTCCCGGAGGTATGCTTTTTAAAGCAACGTATTTTGGCTTTTGGGAACCAGAATGTTGTGAGAACTTGGGTAGCTACCATTTCAGGGTAGTTACCTTCGGTTTGCTCTTTTGGCTTGCTGTCTATCTCAGCTTTAGTAGCTATGTCGATACTCGGCTTTTCGATTCCTTCTACGGGTATGATCCGTTTTACGAGGGGTCTGATGTGGAGGCTAAAGCAGCCAACGCATCTGCTGAGGAGTTCTCTCCTCTTGGGATCCTTGTTAGCTCGAATTGTCGAATTGCTTAGTGAGGTTCCGGACGACTTCGAGATATGCCCCCATTCTTTCGTCCCTCGTTTCGTATTCTCCGTGAAACTGGCTAGCTACTAGCTGTGAATCACTATAAGCGTTTAGCTCTCGAATTCCGAGGCTCAGGGCGAGTTTCAACCATGCGATTAGTGCTTCATATTCAGCCTCATTGTTTGAGGCGCTGAATCCGAGCCTATAGGACTGCTCGATGGTTTCTCCAGCTGAAGAAGTTAGCCTTAGCCCGACACCGGAGCCTTGTTTTGACGAGGCTCCGTCGACATACAGGCTCCACTTTGGAGCTTCCATTTCCGAGTCTAATTGCTCAGATGATAGCTCAATGATAAAATCGGCAAGGATCTGAGCCTTTGCTGCTGCTCGAGGTCTGTACTCGATGTCGTATTCACTGAGCTCTATGGCCCATTTAGCCAATCGTCCTGACTGGCTGGCACTGTGCAATATCATTCGTAATGGTTGTGACGTCATTACGATGATCGAGTGCGATTGGAAGTAGGGTTGTAATTTCCTGGCAGCTGTTACGACCGCTAGTGCTAACTTTTCCATAGTACGGTACCTTGTTTCGGCGTCTATCAGACTCTTGCTAGTGTAATAGACAGGTCTCTGTTCGTTTTGTTCCTCTCGTACTAGCACACCACTAACTGCAGCGGTTGATACGGCGAGGTACAGATACAGTGGACAGGATCGGAGTTTCGGAGAGGTAAGCCTTTAACTACTTGAAAGCTTCTTCACATTTCTCGTCCCATAAGAACTTCTTTTTTTTTTAGAAGTTTATAGAATGGGAGGCACTTATCGGTTGACCTGGATATGAATCGAGTTAGTGCTGCGATTCGTCCGTCAATCTCTGTACCTCTCTGGTTGTCTTAGGTGACGGCATTTCCAGGAAGGTTGCTATCTGCTGCGGGTTGGCTTCAATGCCTCTTTCGGTTACGAGGTAGCCAAGGAACTCGCCTGAGGGTACCCCGAAGGTACATTTAGTGGGATTGAGCTTCATATCGTACTTGTTAAGGATATCGAAGCATTCCCTTAACTGGGAGATATGGTCTTCTCCAGCTGAGGATTTGACTAGCATATCGTAAATATAGACCTCCATGGTTTTTCCGAGTTGTCCAGCAAACATCTTATTTACTAGCCTCTGATAGGTAGCTTCTGCGTTCTTTAACCCGAATGGCATAACCTTGTAGCAATAGGTTCCTTGTTCGGTTATGAATGCAGTTTTTTCTTGATCCTCAGGATCCATCATGATTTGGTTGTACCCCGAGAAAGCATCCATGAAGGACATGAGTCGATGGCCAGCTGTTGCTTCAACCAGGCGGTCGATGTGAGGTAACGGGAAGCTGTCTTTAGGACAAGCCTTGTTTAGGTCGGTGAAATCTACACAGATTCTCCATTTCCCGTTTTTCTTTTTTACAACTACCGGGTTAGCTAACCAGTCAGGGTAGTGCACCTCTCGAATGGACCCATCTTTCGTAAGTCGGTCAACTTCGTCGTTAACAGCTTGAGCCTTTTCGAGGCCCAGCTTGCGACACTTTTGTTTGATCGGTTTGAAAGTGGGGTCTACTCTCAGTTTATGGGTGGTGACGTTCGGATCTATACCTTTCATGTCACTAGTGGTCCATGCAAAGGTTTTGACATTGCTTTTTAGGGAGTCAATGAGCTACTTTTTGGTCTCAAGAGGTAGCTCAGATCCGATGCTTACCTGTCTTTCAGGATTTGAGTCGTCGATGCAAACTTTTTCGGTGAGGTTCCTAGGGGGACCTCAAATATTTTGTTGCATCTCACGACCCTCCTGGATCTGTAATTGCTATTGGGGGATTTTTTGAGGATTTCGAATCCTCCCAGGTAACAGATCCTGGAGATCTTCTGGCTACCATGTACGGTAGTTATCCCTTCAGGTGTTGGGAATATCACACATTGATGATAAGTCGAGGCTACTGCTTTCATCTTGTGAATCCAGGGTCTTCTTAGGATCACATGGAACGGGGAAGGTCTGTCGATGACTACTAAATTAGTCATTTTCATTATTCCGCCAGCTATGATTGGGAGTTTGATAGTTCCCAAGGAGGTAGCTGTTTCTACGGAAAAGCCTACGAGATTAGCTTTTTGGCCAATAATTTCGTAGTCGTCTATTTCCATCCCTTTCAGGGTGTTGTAGAAAATAAGGTCAACAGAGCTTCCTGTGTCTATCATAAGTTTAGGCACCTCATATCCTGCGATGTTCAGGGTGACGATTAGGGCATCATCGTGAGGTCTGTCAAGGTTTGACGTCTCACTTTCCCAGAAAGAAATCTTAGTATTGGACTCGGGGTTGGGAGGCTTAGGTCCAGTGTTAGACACAGCCTTCCCTACGTGATTTTTAATAGAATTAACGGAGTCTTGACATATATCGGATCCTCCAAGGAAACAGTCCACCCTCGA